>NW_028300847.1:0-300000 GCF_057945365.1 Rhopilema esculentum
AGTTGGTAACCGTCCACGGATAGTTGGTAACCGTCCACGGATAGTTTGTAACCGTCCACTGATAGTTTGCAACTGTCCGCAGATAGTTGGCAACCGTCCACGGATAGTTTGCAACCGTCCACTGATAGTTTGTAACCGTCCACGGATAGTTGGTAACCGTCCACGGATAGTTCTGAACCATCCACGGATAGTTGGTAACCGTCCACGGATAGTTGGTAACCGTCCACGGATAGTTTGTAACCGTCCACGGATAGTTTGCAACCGTCCACGGATAGTTGGCAACCGTCCACGGATAGTTTGCAACCGTCCACAGATAGTTGGCAACCGTCCACGCATAGTTTGTAACCGTCCACTGATAGTTTGTAACCGTCCACGGATAGTTGGTAACCGTCCACGGATAGTTCTGAACCATCCACAAATAGTTGGTAACCGTCCATGGATAGTTTGTAACCGTCCACGGATAGTTTGCAACCGTCCACAGATAGTTGGTAACCGTCATGGATAGTTCTGAACCATCCACGGATAGTTTGTAACCGTCAAAGGATAGTTGGTAACCGTCCACGGATAGTTCTGAACCATCCACGGATAGTTGGTAACCGTCCACGAATAGTTGGTAACCATCCACGGATAATTTATAACCGTCCACGGATAGTTTGCAACCGTCCACCGATAGTTGGTAACCGTCCAAGGATAGTTTGTAACCGTCCACGGATAGTTTGCAACCGTCCACTGATAGTTTGTAACCATCCACGGATAGTTGGAAACCGTCCACGGATAGTTTGCAACCATCCACGGATAGTTTGCAACCATCCACGGATAGTTGGAAACCGTACACAGATAGTTGATAACGGTCCACAGATAGTTGGCAACCGTCCACGGATAGTTGGCAAACGTCCACTGATAATTTGTAACCGTCCACGGATAGTTGGTAACCGTCCACGGATAGTTCTGAACCGTCCACGGATAGTTGGTAACCGTCCACGGATAGTTGGTAACCGTCCAGAGATAGTTTGTAACCCTCCACGGATAGTTTGCAACCGTTCATGGATAGTTGGCAACCGTCCACCGATAGTTGGTAACCGTCCACGGATAGTTTATAACCGTCCACGGATAGTTTGCAACCGTCCACTGATAGTTTGTAACCATGCACGGATAGTTGGTAACCGTCTACGGATAGTTCTGAACCATCCACGGATAGTTGGTAACCGTCCACGGATAGTTGGAAACCGTGCAAAGATAGTTGGTAACGGTCCACAGATAGTTTGTAACCATGCACGGATAGTTGGTAACCGTCTACGGATAGTTCTGAACCATCCACGGATAGTTGGTAACCATCCACGGATAGTTGGAAACCGTACACAGATAGTTGGTAACGGTCCACAGATAGTTGGCAACCGTCCACGGATAGTTGGCAAACCTCCACTGATAATTTGTAACCGTCCACGGATAGTTGGTAACCGTCCACGGATAGTTCTGAACCGTCCACGGATAGTTGGTAACCGTCCACAGATAGTTGGTAACCGTCCAGAGATAGTTTGTAACCCTCCACGGATAGTTTGCAACCGTTCATGGATAGTTGGCAACCGTCCACCGATAGTTGGTAACCGTCCACGGATAGTTTATAACCGTCCACGGATAGTTTGCAACCGTCCACTGATAGTTTGTAACCATGCACGGATAGTTGGTAACCGTCTACGGATAGTTCTGAACCATCCACGGATAGTTGGTAACCGTCCACGGATAGTTGGTAACCGTCCACGGATCGTTTGTTACCGTCCATGGATAGTTGGTAACCGTCATGGATAGTTCTGAAACATCCATGGATAGTTTGTAACCGTCAAAGGATAGTTTGGAACCTTCCACGGATAGTTGGCAACCGTCCACGGATAGTTTGCAACCGTCAACGGATAGTTGGCAACCGTCCACGGATAGTTTGCAACCGTCCACTGATAGTTTGTAACCGTCCACGGATAAATGGTAACCGTCCACAGATAGTTCTAAACCATCCACGGATAGTTGGTAACCGTCCACGGATAGTTGGTAACCGTCCACAGATAGTTGGCAACCGTCCACGGATAGTTGGCAAACGTCCACTGATAGTTCTGAACCATCCACGGATAGTTGGTAACCGTCCACGGATAGTTCTGAACCGTCCACGGATAGTTGGTAACCGTCCACGGATAGTTGGTAACCGTCCAGAGATAGTTTGTAACCCTCCACGGATAGTTTGCAACCGTTCATGGATAGTTGGCAACCGTCCACCGATAGTTGGTAACCGTCCACTGATAGTTTATAACCGTCCACGGATAGTTTGCAACCGTCCACTGATAGTTTGTAACCGTCCACGGATAGTTGGCAACCGTCCACGGATAGTTTGCAACCGTCCACTGATAGTTTGTAACCATCCACGGATGGTTTGCAACCGTCCACTGATAGTTTGCAACCGTCCATTGATAGTTTGTAACCGTCCACGGATAGTTGGTAACCGTCCACGGATAGTTCTAAACCATCCACGGATAGTTTGTAACCGTCCACGGATAGTTTGCAACCGTCCACGGATAGTTGGCAACCGTCCACGGATAGTTTGCAACCGTCTACTGATAGTTTGTAACCATCCACGGATAGTTGGTAACGGTCCACGGATAGTTCTGAACCATCCACGGATAGTTGGTAACCGTCCACGGATAGTTTGTAACCGTCCACGGATAGTTGGTAACCGTCCACGGATAGTTTGGAACCGTCCACGGATAGTTGGCAACCGTACACGGATAGTTTGTAACCGTCCACGGATAGTTGGTAACCGTCCACGGATAGTTTGTAACCGTCCACGGATAGTTTGCAACCGTCCACTGATAGTTTTTAACCATCCACGGATAGTTGAAAACCGTCCACGGATAGTTTGCAACCATCCACGGATAGTTTGCAACCATCCACGGATAGTTGGAAACCGTACACAGATAGTTGGTAACGGTCCACAGATAGTTGGCAACCGTCCACGGATAGTTGGCAAACGTCCACTGATAATTTGTAACCGTCCTCGGATAGTTGGTAACCGTCCACGGATAGTTCTGAACCGTCCACGGATAGTTGGTAACCGTCCACGGATGGTTTGTAACCGTCAACGGATAGTTGGCAACCGTCCACGGATAGTTTGCAACCGTCCACTGATAGTTTGTAACCGTCCACGGATAGTTGGTAACCGTCCACAGATAGTTCTAAACCCTCCACGGATAGTTGGTAACCGTCCACGGATAGTTGGTAACCGTCCACAGATAGTTGGCAACCGTCCACGGATAGTTGGCAAACGTCCACTGATAGTTTGTAACCGTCCACGGATAGTTGGTAACCGTCCACAGATAGTTCTAAACCCTCCACGGATAGTTGGTAACCGTCCACGGATAGTTGGTAACCGTCCACAGATAGTTGGCAACCGTCCACGGATAGTTGGCAAACGTCCACTGATAGTTCTGAACCATCCACGGATAGTTGGTAACCGTCCACGGATAGTTCTGAACCGTCCACGGATAGTTGGTAACCGTCTACGGATAGTTGGTAACCGTCCAGAGATAGTTTGTAACCCTCCACGGATAGTTTGCAACCGTTCATGGATAGTTGGCAACCGTCCACCGATAGTTGGTAACCGTCCACGGATAGTTTATAACCGTTCACGGATAGTTTGCAACCGTCCACTGATAGTTTGTAACCATGCACGGATAGTTGGTAACCGTCTACGGATAGTTCTGAACCATCCACGGATAGTTGGTAACCGTCCACGGATAGTTGGTAACCGTCCACGGATGGTTTGTAACCGTCCATGGACAGTTGGTAACCGTCCACGGATAGTTTGCAACCGTCCACTGATAGTTTGTAACCGTCCACGGATAGTTGGTAACCGTCCACAGATAGTTCTGAACCATCCACGGATAGTTGGTAACCATCCACGGATAGTTGGTAACCGTCCACGGATAGTTTGTAACCGTCCACAGATAGTATGCAACCGACCACGGATAGTTGGCAACCGTCCACGGATAGTTTGCAACCGTCCACTGATAGTTTGTAACCGTCCACGGATAGTTGGTAACCGTCCACGGATAGTTCTAACCATCCACGGATAGTTTGTAACCGTCCACGGATAGTTTGCAACCGTTCATGGATAGTTGGCAACCGTCCACGGATAGTTTGTAACCATCCAAGGATAGTTGGTAACCGTCCACGGATAGTTCTGAACCATCCACGGATAGTTGGTAACCGTCCACGGATAGTTTGTAACCGTCCACGGATAGTTGGTAACCGTCCACGGATAGTTGGTAACCGTCCACGGATAGTTCTAAACCATCCACGGATAGTTTGTAACCCTCCACGGATAGTTTGCAACCGTTCATGGATAGTTCGCAACCGTCCACCGATAGTTGGTAACCGTCCACGGATAGTTTATAACCGTCCACGGATAGTTTGCAACCGTCCACTGATAGTTTGTAACCGTCCACGGATAGTTGGCAACCGTCCACAGATAGTTTGCAACCGTCCACTGATAGTTTGTAACCATCCACGGATAGTTTGCAACCGTCCACTGATAGTTTTCAACCGTCCACTGATAGTTTGTAACCGTCCACGGATAGTTGGTAACCGTCCACGGATAGTTCTAAACCATCCACGGATAGTTTGTAACCGTCCACGGATAGTTTGCAACCGTCCACGGATAGTTGGCAACCGTCCACGGATAGTTCGCAACCGTCCACTGATAGTTTGTAACCATCCACGGATAGTTGGTAACCGTCCACGGATAGTTCTGAACCATCCACGGATAGTTGGTAACCGTCCACGGATAGTTTGTAACCGTCCACGGATAGTTGGTAACCGTCCACGGATAGTTTGTAACCGTCCACGGATAGTTTGCAACCGTCCACGGATAGTTTGGAACCGTCCACGGATAGTTGGCAACCGTACACGGATAGTTTGTAACCATCCACGGATAGTTGGAAACCGTACACAGATAGTTGGTAACGGTCCACAGATAGTTGGCAACCGTCCACGGATAGTTGGCAAACGTCCACTGATAATTTGTAACCGTCCACGGATAGTTGGTAACCGTCCACGGATAGTTCTGAACCGTCCACGGATAGTTGGTAACCGTCCACGGATAGTTGGTAACCGTCCAGAGATAGTTTATAACCCTCCACGGATAGTTTGCAACCGTTCATGGATAGTTGGCAACCGTCCACCGATAGTTGGTAACCGTTCACGGATAGTTTATAACCGTCCACGGATAGTTTGCAACCGTCCACTGATAGTTTGTAACCATGCATGGATAGTTGGTAACCGTCTACGGATAGTTCTGAACCATCCACGGATAGTTGGTAACCGTCCACGGATAGTTGGTAACCGTCCACGGATGGTTTGTAACCGTCCATGGATAGTTGGTAACCGTCATGGATAGTTCTGAAACATCCATGGATAGTTTGTAATCGTCAAAGGATAGTTTGAAACCGTCCACGGATAGTTGGCAACCGTCCACGGATAGTTTGCAACCGTCAACGGATAGTTGGCAACCGTCCACGGATAGTTGGCAAACGTCCACTGATAGTTCTGAACCATCCACAGATAGTTGGTAACCGTCCACGGATAGTTCTGAACCGTCCACAGATAGTTGGTAACCGTCCACGGATAGTTGGTAACCGTCCAGAGATAGTTTGTAACCCTCCACGGATAGTTTGCAACCGTTCATGGATAGTTGGCAACCGTCCACCGATAGTTGGTAACCGTCCACGGATAGTTTATAACCGTCCACGGATAGTTTGCAACCGTCCACTGATAGTTTGTAACCATGCACGGATAGTTGGTAACCGTCTACGGATAGTTCTGAACCATCCACGGATAGTTGGTAACCGTCCACGGATAGTTGGTAACCGTCCACGGATGGTTTGTAACCGTCCATGGATAGTTGGTAACCGTCATGGATAGTTCTGAAACATCCATGGATAGTTTGTAATCGTCAAAGGATAGTTTGAAACCGTCCACGGATAGTTGGCAACCGTCCACTGATAGTTTGCAACCATCAACGGATAGTTGGCAACCGTCCACGGATAGTTTGCAACCGTCCACTGATAGTTTGTAACCGTCCACGGATTGTTGGTAACCGTCCAAAGATAGTTCTAAACCATCCACGGATAGTTGGTAACCGTCCACGGATAGTTGGTAACCGTCCACAGATAGTTGGCAACCGTCCACGGATAGTTGGCAAACGTCCACTGATAGTTCTGAACCATCCACAGATAGTTGGTAACCGTCCACGGATAGTTCTGAACCGTCCACAGATAGTTGGTAACCGTCCACGGATAGTTGGTAACCGTCCAGAGATAGTTTGTAACCCTCCACGGATAGTTTGCAACCGTTCATGGATAGTTGGCAACCGTCCACCGATAGTTTGCAACCGTCCACGGATAATTGGCAACCGTCCACGGATAATTTGCAACCGTCCACTGATAGTTTGTAACCATCCACGGATAGTTGGTAACCGTCCACGGATAGTTCTGAACCATCCACGGATAGTTGGTAACCGTCCACGGATAGTTTGTAACCGTCCACGGATAGTTGGTAACCGTTCACGGATAGTTTGTAACCGTTCACGGATAGTTTGCAACCGTCCACGGATAGTTTGGAACCGTCCACGGATAGTTGGCAACCGTACACGGATAGTTTGTAACCGTCCACCAATAGTTGGTAACCGTCCACGGATAGTTTGTAACCGTCCACGGATAGTTTGCAATCGTCCACGGATAGTTTGTAACCGTCCACTGATAGTTTGCAACCGTCCACAGATAGTTGGCAACCGTCCACGGATAGTTTGCAACCGTCCACTGATAGTTTGTAACCGTCCACGGATAGTTGGTAACCGTCCACGGATAGTTCTGAACCATCCACGGATAGTTGGTAACCGTCCACGGATAGTTGGTAACCGTCCACGGATAGTTTGTAACCGTCCACGGATAGTTTGCAACCGTCCACGGATAGTTGGCAACCGTCCACGGATAGTTTGCAACCGTCCACAGATAGTTGGCAACCGTCCACGGATAGTTTGTAACCGTCCACTGATAGTTTGTAACCGTCCACGGATAGTTGGTAACCGTCCACGGATAGTTCTGAACCATCCACAAATAGTTGGTAACCGTCCATGGATAGTTTGTAACCGTCCACGGATAGTTTGCAACCATCCACAGATAGTTGGTAACCGTCATGGATAGTTCTGAACCATCCACGGATAGTTTGTAACCGTCAAAGGATAGTTTGCAACTGTCCACGGATAGTTGGCAACCGTCCACAGATAGTTGGTAACCGTCCACGGATAGTTCTGAACCATCCACGGATAGTTGGTAACCGTCCACGAATAGTTGGTAACCATCCACGGATAATTTATAACCGTCCACGGATAATTTGCAACCGTCCACCGATAGTTGGTAACCGTCCAAGGATAGTTGATAACCGTCCACAGATAGTTCTGAACCATCCACGGATAGTTGGTAACCGTCCACGGATAGTTGGTAACCGTCCACGGATAGTTTGTAACCGTCCACGGATAGTATGCAACCGACCACGGATAGTTGGCAACCGTCCACGGATAGTTTGCAACCGTCCACTGATAGTTTGTAACCGTCCACGGATAGTTGGTAACCGTCCACGGATAGTTCTAAACCATCCACGGATAGTTTGTAACCGTCCCAGATAGTTTGCAACCGTCCACGGATAGTTGGCAACCGTCCACGGATAGTTTGCAACCGTCCACTGATAGTTTGTAACCATCCACGGATAGTTGGTAACCGTCCACGGATAGTTCTGAACCATCCACGGATAGTTGGTAACCGTCCACGGATAGTTTGTAACCGTCCACGGATAGTTGGTAACCGTCCACGGATAGTTTGTAACCGTTCACGGATAGTTTGCAACCGTCCACGGATAGTTTGTAACCGTCCACGGATAGTTGGCAACCGTACACAGATAGTTTGTAACCGTCCACGGATAGTTGGTAACCGTCCACGGATAGTTTGTAACCGTCCACGGATAGTTTGCAACCGTCCACGGATAGTTTGTAACCGTCCACTGATAGTTTGCAACCGTCCACAGATAGTTGGCAACCGTCCACGGATAGTTTGCAACCGTCCACTGATAGTTTGTAACCGTCCACGGATAGTTGGTAACCGTCCACGGATAGTTCTGAACCATCCACGGATAGTTGGTAACCGTCCACGGATAGTTGGTAACCGTCCACGGATAGTTTGTAACCGTCCACGGATAGTTTGCAACCGTCCACGGATAGTTGGCAACTGTCCACGGATAGTTTGCAACCGTCCACAGAGAGTTGGCAACCGTCCACGGATAGTTTGTAACCGTCCACTGATAGTTTGTAACCGTCCACGGATAGTTGGTAACCGTCCACGGATAGTTCTGAACCATCCACAAATAGTTGGTAACCGTCCATGGATAGTTTGTAACCGTCCACGGATAGTTTGCAACCTTCCACAGATAGTTGGTAACCGTCATGGATCGTTCTGAACCATCCACGGATAGTTTGTAACCGTCAAAGGATAGTTTGCAACTGTCCGCGGATAGTTGGCAACCGTCCACGGATAGTTGGTAACCGTCCACGGATAGTTCTGAACCATCCACGGATAGTTGGTAACCGTCCACGAATAGTTGGTAACCATCCACGGATAATTTATAACTGTCCAAGGATAGTTTGTAACCGTCCACGGATAGTTTGCAACCGTCCACTGATAGTTTGTAACCATCCACGGATAGTTGGAAACCGTCCACGGATAGTTTGCAACCATCCACGGATAGTTTGCAACCATCCACGGATAGTTGGAAACCGTACACAGATAGTTGGTAACGGTCCACAGATAGTTGGCAACCGTCCACGGATAGTTGGCAAACGTCCACTGATAATTTGTAACCGTCCACGGATAGTTGGTAACCGTCCACGGATAGTTCTGAACCGTCCACGGATAGTTGGTAACCGTCCACGGATAGTTGGTAACCGTCCAGAGATAGTTTGTAACCCTCCACGGATAGTTTGCAACCGTTCATGGATAGTTGGCAACCGTCCACCGATAGTTGGTAACCGTCCACGGATAGTTTATAACCGTCCACGGATAGTTTGCAACCGTCCACTGATAGTTTGTAACCATGCACGGATAGTTGGTAACCGTCTACGGATAGTTCTGAACCATCCACGGATAGTTGGTAACCGTCCACGGATAGTTGGTAACCGTCCACGGATGGTTTGTAACCGTCCATGGATAGTTGGTAACCGTCATGGATAGTTCTGAAACATCCAAGGATAGTTGGCAACCGTCCACGGATAGTTTGCAACCGTCAACAGATAGTTGGCAACCATCCACGGATAGTTTGCAACCGTCCACTGATAGTTTGTAACCGTCCACGGATAGTTGGTAACCGTCCACAGATAGTTCTAAACCATCCACGGATAGTTGGTAACCGTCCACGGATAGTTGGTAACCGTCCACAGATAGTTGGCAACGGTCCACGGATAGTTGGCAAACGTCCACTGATAATTTGTAACCGTCCACGGATAGTTGGTAACCGTCCACGGATAGTTCTGAACCGTCCACGGATAGTTGGTAACCGTCCACGGATAGTTGGTAACCGTCCAGAGATAGTTTGTTACCCTCCACGGATAGTTTGCAACCGTTCATGGATAGTTGGCAACCGTCCACCGATAGTTGGTAACCGTCCACGGATAGTTTATAACCGTCCACGGATAGTTTGCAACCGTCCACTGATAGTTTGTAACCATGCACGGATAGTTGGTAACCGTCCACGGATAGTTGGTAACCGTCCACGGATGGTTTCTAACCGTCCATGGATAGTTGCTAACCGTCATGGATAGTTCTGAAACATCCATGGATAGTTTGTAACCGTCAAAGGATAGTTTGCAACCGTCCACGGATAATTGGCAACCGTCCACGGATAGATTGCAACCGTCCACTGATAGTTTGTAACCTTCCACGGATAGTTGGTAACCGTCCATGGATAGTTCTGAACCATCCACGGATAGTTGGTAACCGTCCACGGATAGTTGGTAACAGTCCACAGATAGTTTGTAACCGTCCACGGATAGTTTGCAACCGCTCACGGATAGTTGGCAACCGTCCACGGATAGTTGGTAACTGTCCACGGATAGTTTGTAACCGTCCACGGATAGTTTGCAACCGTCAACGGATAGTTGGCAACCGTCCACGGACAGTTTGCAACCGTCCACTGATAGTTTGTAACGGTCCACGGATAGTTGGTAACCGTCCACAGATAGTTCTGAACCATCCACGGATAGTTGGTAACCGTCCACGGATAGTTGGTAACCGTCCACGGATAGTTTGTAACCGTCCACGGATAGTATGCAACCGACCACGGATAGTTGGCAACCGTCCACGGATAGTTTGCAACCGTCCACTGATAGTTTGTAACCGTCCACGGATAGTTGGTAACCGTCCACGGATAGTTCTAAACCATCCACGGATAGTTTGTAACCGTCCACGGATAGTTTGCAACCGTCCACGGATAGTTGGCAACCGTCCACGGATAGTTTGCAACCGTCCACTGATAGTTTGTAACCATCCACGGATAGTTGGTAACTGTCCACGGATAGTTCTGAACCATCCACTGATAGTTGGTAACCGTCCACGGATAGTTTGTTACAGTCCACCGATAGTTGGTAACCGTCCACGGATAGTTTGTAACTGTCCACGGATAGTTTGCAACCGTCCACGGATAGTTTGGAACCGTCCACGGATAGTTGGTAACCGTCCACGGATAGTTTGTAACCGTCCACAGATAGTTTGCAACCGTCCACGGATAGTTGGCAACCGTCCACGGATAGTTTGCAACCGTCCACAGATAGTTGGCAACCATCCACGGATAGTTTGTAACCGTCTACTGATAGTTTGTAACCGTCCACGGATAGTTGGTAACCGTCCACGGATAGTTCTGAACCATCCACGGATAGTTGGTAACCGTCCATGGATAGTTTGTAACCGTCCACGGATAGTTTGCAACCGTCCACAGATAGTTGGCAACCGTCCACGGATAGTTTGTAACCGTCCACTGATAGTTTGTAACCGTCCACGGATAGTTGGTAACCGTCCACGGATAGTTCTGAACCATCCACGGATAGTTGGTAACCGTCGCCGGATAGTTTGTAACCGTCCACGGATAGTTTGCAACCGTCCACAGATAGTTGGGAACCGTCCACGGATAGTTGGTAACCGTCCATGGATAGTTCTGAACCCTCCACGGATAGTTTGCAACCGTCCACGGATAGTTTGTAACCGTCCACGGATAGTTGGTAACCGTCCACAGATAGTTCTGAACCATCCACGGATAGTTGGTAACCGTCCACGGATAGTTGGTAACCGTCCACGGATAGTTTGCAACCATCCACGGATAGTTGGCAACCGTCCACTGATAGTTTGTAACCGTCCATGGATAGTTGGTAACCCTCCACGGATAGTTCTGAACCATCCACGGATAGTTGGTAACCATCCACGGATAGTCTGTAACCGTCCACGGATAGTTTGCAATCATCCGCGGATAGTTGGTAACCGTCAACGGATAGTTGGTAACTTTCCACGGATAGTTTGTTACCGTCCACGGATAGTTTGTGACCGTCCACGGATAGTTGGTACCCGTCCACGGATAGTTCTGAACCATCCACGGATAGTTGGTAACCGTCCACGGATAGTTTGTTACCGTCCACGGATAGTTGGTAACCGTCCACGGATAGTTTGTAACCGTCCACGGATAGTTTGCAACCGTCCACGGATAGTTTGGAACCGTCCACGGATAGTTGGCAACCGCCCACGGATAGTTTGCAACCGTCCACGGATAGTTTGCAACCGACCACGGATAGTCGGCAACCGTCCACGGATAGTTTGCAACCGTCCACGGATAGTTTGTAACCGTCAACGGATAGTTTGCAACCATCCACAAATAGTTGGCAACCGTCCACGGATAGTTTGTAACCGTCCACGGATAGTTTGCAACCGTCCACGGATAGTTCTGAACCTTCCACGGATAGTTGGTAACCGTCCACGGATAGTTTGCAACCGTCCACGAATAGTTGGCAACCGTCCACGGATAGTTTGTAACCGTCCACAGATAGTTGGTAACCGTCCACGGATAGTTCTGAACCATCCACGGATAGTTGGTAACCGTCCACGAATAGTTGGTAACCGTCCACGGATAGTCTGTAACCGTCCACGGATAGTTTGCAACCGTTCACTGATAGTTTGTAACCGTCCACGGATAGTTGGTAACCGTCCACGGATAGTTCTGAACCATCCACGGATAGTTGGTAACCGTCCACGGATAGTTGGTAACCGTCCACTGATAGTTCTGAACCTTCCACGAATAGTTGGTAACCGTCCACGGATAGTTTGCAACCGTCCACGAATAGTTGGCAACCGTCCACGGATAGTTTGTAACCGTCCACAGATAGTTGGTAACCGTCCACGGATAGTTCTGAACCATCCACGGATAGTTGGTAACCGTCCACGAATAGTTGGTAACCGTCCACGGATAGTCTGTAACCGTCCACGGATAGTTTGCAACCGTTCACTGATAGTTTGTAACCGTCCACGGATAGTTGGTAACCGTCCACGGATAGTTCTGAACCATCCACGGATAGTTGGTAACCGTCCACGGATAGTTGGTAACCGTCCACGGATAGTTTGTAACCCTCCACGGATAGTTTGCAATCGTCCGCGGATAGTTGGTAACCGTCAACGGATAGTTGGTAACTTTCCACGGATAGTTTGTAACCGTCCACGGATAGTTTGTAACCGTCCACGGATAGTTGGTACCCGTCCACGGATAGTTTGTAACCGTCCACGGATAGTTTGCAACCATCCACGGATAGTTGGCAACCGTCCACTGATAGTTTGTAACCGTCCATGGATAGTTGGTAACCGTCCACGGATAGTTCTGAACCATCCACGGATAGTTGGTAACCGTCCACGGATAGTTGGTACCCGTCCACGGATAGTTTGTAACCGTCCACGGATAGTTTGCAACCATCCACGGATAGTTGGCAACCGTCCACTGATAGTTTGTAACCGTCCATGGATAGTTGGTAACCGTCCACGGATAGTTCTGAACCATCCACGGATAGTTGGTAACCGTCCACGGATAGTTTGCAACCGTCCACAGATAGTTTGCAACCGTCCACGGATAGTTGGCAACCGTACACAGATAGTTGGTAACCGTCCACGGATAGTTTGTAACCGTCAACGGATAGTTTGCAACCATCCACAAATAGTTGGCAACCGTCCACGGAAAGTTTGCAACCGTCCACTGATAGTTTGCAACCGTCCACGGATAGTTGGTAACCGTCCACAGATAGTTTGTAACCGTCCACGGATAGTTTGTAACCGTCCACGGATAGTTGGCAACCGTCCACGGATAGTTGGTAATCGTCCACGGATAGTTTGTAACCGTCCACGGATAGTTTGCAACCGTCCACGGATAGTTGGCAACCGTCCACGGATAGTTTGCAACCGTCCACTGATAGTTTGAAACCGTCCATGGATAGTTTGTAACCGTCCACGGATAGTTGGTAACCGTCCACGGATAGTTCTAAACCATCCACGGATAGTTTGTAACCGTCCACGGATAGTTTGCAACCGTCCACGGATAGTTGGCAACCGTCCACGGATAGTTTGCAACCGTCCACTGATAGTTTGTAACCATCCACGGATAGTTGGTAACCGTCCACGGATAGTTCTGAACCATCCACGGATAGTTGGTAACCGTCCACGGATAGTTTGCAACCGTCCACTGATAGTTTGGAACCGTCCACGGATAGTTGGCAACCGTCCACGGATAGTTTGCAACCGTCCACGGATAGTTTGCAACCGACCACGGATAGTCGGCAACCGTCCACGGATAGTTTGCAACCGTCCACGGATAGTTTGTAACCGTCAACGGATAGTTTGCAACCATCCACAAATAGTTGGCAACCGTCCACGGATAGTTTGCAACCGTCCACTGATAGTTTGTAACCGTCCACGGATAGTTGGTAACCGTCCACAGATAGTTTGTAACCGTTCACGGATAGTTTGCAACCGTCCACGGATAGTTGGCAACCGTCCACGGATAGTTGGTAATCGTCCACGGATAGTTTGTTACCGTCCACGGATAGTTTGCAACCGTCCGCGGATAGTTGGCAACCGTCCACGGATAGTTTGCAACCGTCCACTGATAGTTTGTAACCGTCCATGGATAGTTGGTAACCGTCCACGGATAGTTCTGAACCATCCACGGATAGTTGGTAACCGTCCACGGATAGTTTGTAACCGTCCACGGATAGTTTGTAACCGTCCACGGATAGTTTGCAACCGTCCACGGATAGTTCTGAACCTTCCACGGATAGTTGGTAACCGTCCACGGATAGTTTGCAACCGTCCACGAATAGTTGGCAACCGTCCACGGATAGTTTGTAACCGTCCACAGATAGTTGGTAGCCGTCCACGGATAGTTCTGAACCATCCACGGATAGTTGGTAACCGTCCACGAATAGTTGGTAACCGTCCACGGATAGTCTGTAACCGTCCACGGATAGTTTGCAACCGTTCACTGATAGTTTGTAACCGTCCACGGATAGTTGGTAACCGTCCACGGATAGTTCTGAACCATCCACGGATAGTTGGTAACCGTCCACGGATAGTTGGTAACCGTCCACGGATAGTTTGTAACCGTCCACGGATAGTTTGCAATCGTCCGCGGATAGTTGGTAACCGTCAACGGATAGTTGGTAACTTTCCACGGATAGTTTGTAACCGTCCACGGATAGTTTGTAACCGTCCACGGATAGTTGGTACCCGTCCACGGATAGTTTGTAACCGTCCACGGATAGTTTGCAACCATCCACGGATAGTTGGCAACCGTCCACTGATAGTTTGTAACCGTCCATGGATAGTTGGTAACCCTCCACGGATAGTTCTGAACCATCCACGGATAGTTGGTAACCATCCACAGATAGTTTGTAACCGTCCACGGATAGTTTGCAACCGTCCACAGATAGTTGGCAACCGTCCACGGATAGTTTGCAACCGTCCACTGATAGTTTGTAACCGTCCACGGATAGTTGGTAACTGCCACGGATAGTTCTGAACCATCCACGGATAGTTGGTAACCGTCCACGGATAGTAGGTAACCGTCCACGGATAGTTTGTAACCGTCCACGGATAGTTTGCAACCGTCCACGGATAGTTTGCAACCGTCCACTGATAGTTTGTAACCGTCCATGGATAGTTGGTAACCGTCCACGGATAGTTCTGAACCATCCACGGATAGTTGGTAACCGTCCACGGATAGTTTGCAACCGTCCACGGATAGTTTGCAACCGTCCACGGATAGTTGGCAACCGTACACAGATAGTTGGTAACCGTCCACGGATAGTTTGTAACCGTCAACGGATAGTTTGCAACCATCCACAAATAGTTGGCAACCGTCCACCGATAGTTTGCAACCGTCCACTGATAGTTTGCAACCGTCCACGGATAGTTGGTAACCGTCCACAGATAGTTTGTAACCGTCCACGGATAGTTTGTAACCGTCCACGGATAGTTGGCAACCGTCCACGGATAGTTGGTAATCGTCCACGGATAGTTTGTAACCGTCCACGGATAGTTTGCAACCGTCCACTGATAGTTTGAAACCGTCCATGGATAGTTGGTAACCGTCCACGGATAGTTCTGAACCATCCACGGATAGTTGGTAACCGTCCACGGATAGTTTGTAACTGTCCACGGATAGTTTGCAACCGTCCACAGATAGTTGGTAACCGTCCACGGATAGTTGGTAACCGTCCACGGATAGTTTGCAACCGTCCACGGATAGTTGGCAACCGTCCACGGATAGTTGGCAACCGTCCACGGATAGTTGGTAACCGTCCACGGATAGTTTGTAACCGTCTACGGATAGTTTGTAACCGTCCACGGATAGTTTGCAACCGTCCACGGATAGTTCTGAACCTTCCACGGAGAGTTGGTAACCGTCCACGGATAGTTTGCAACCGTCCACGAATAGTTGGCAACCGTCCACGGATAGTTTGCAACCGTCCATGAATAGTTGGTAACCGTCCACGGATAGTTTGCAACCGTCCACGGATAGTTTGTAACCGTCCACGGATAGTTTACAAGCGTCCACGGATAGTTGGTAACCGTCCATGGATAGTTCTGAACCCTCCACTGATAGTTTGCAACCGTCCACGGATAGTTTGCAACCATCCACGGATAGTTGGTAACCGTCCACGGATAGTTCTGAACCCTCCACGGATAGTTTGTAACCGTCCACGGATAGTTTGCAACCGTCCACAGATAGTTTGCAACAGTCCACGAATAGTTTGCAACCGTCCACGGATAGTTTGCAACCGTCCACAAATAGTTTGCAACCGTCCACGTGTAGTTTGTAACCGTCCACGGAAAGTTTGTAACCGTCCACAGATAGTTTGCAACCGTCCACGGATAGTTGGTAACCGTCCACGGATAGTTCTGAACCATCCACAGATAGTTTGCAACTGTCCACGCATAGTTGGTAACCGTCCACGGATAGTTTGCAACCGTCTACAAATAGTTTGTAACCGTCCACGGATAGTTTGTAACCGTCCATGGATAGTTTGCAGCCGTCCACGGATAGTTGGTAACCGTCCACGGATAGTTCTGAACCATCCACGGATAGTTTGCAACTGTCCACGCATAGTTGGTAACCGTCCACGGATAGTTTGCAACCGTCTACAAATAGTTTGTAACCGTCCACGGATAGTTTGTAACCGTCCACGGATAGTTTGCAACTGTCCACGGATAGTTTGCAACCGTCCACGGATAGTTTGTAACCGTTCAAGGATAGTTTGCAACCGTCCAAAGATAATTGGTAACTGTCCACAGACAGTTCTGAACCATCCACGGATAGTTTGCGACCGTCCACTGATAGTTGGTAACCGTCCACGGATAGTTTGTAACCGTCCACGGATAGTTTGCAACCGTCCACGGATAGTTTGCAACAGTCCATGGATAGTTTGCAACCGTCCATGCATAGTTGGTAACCGTCCACAGATAGTTTGCAAGCGTCTACAATTAGTTTGTAACCGTCCACGGATAGTTTGTAACCATCCACGGATAGTTTGCAACCATCTACAAATAGTTTGTAACCGTCCACGGATAGTTTGTAACCGTCCATGGATAGTTTGCAGCCGTCCACGGATAGTTGGTAACCGTCCACGGATAGTTCTGAACCATCCACGGATAGTTTGCAACTGTCCACGCATAGTTGGTAACCGTCCACGGATAGTTTGCAACCGTCTACAAATAGTTTGTAACCGTCCACGGATAGTTTGTAACCGTCCACGGATAGTTTGCAACTGTCCACGGATAGTTTGCAACCGTCCACGGATAGTTTGTAACCGTTCAAGGATAGTTTGCAACCGTCCAAAGATAATTGGTAACTGTCCACAGACAGTTCTGAACCATCCACGGATAGTTTGCGACCGTCCACTGATAGTTGGTAACCGTCCACGGATAGTTTGTAACCGTCCACGGATAGTTTGCAACCGTCCACGGATAGTTTGCAACAGTCCATGGATAGTTTGCAACCGTCCATGCATAGTTGGTAACCGTCCACAGATAGTTTGCAAGCGTCTACAATTAGTTTGTAACCGTCCACGGATAGTTTGTAACCATCCACGGATAGTTTGCAACCATCTACGGATAGTGGTAACCATCCACGGATAGTTTGTAACCGTCCACGGACAGTTTGCAACCGTCCACGGATAGTTTGTAACCGTCCACGGATAGTTCTGAACCGTCCAGGGACAGTTTGTAACCTTCCACTGATAGTTTGGAACCGTTCACGGAGAGTTTGGAACCGTCCACAGATAGTTTGCAACCGTCCACCTATAGTTGGTAACCGTCCACAGATAGTTTGCAAGCGTCTACAATTAGTTTGTAACCGTCCACGGATAGTTTGTAACCATCCACGGATAGTTTGCAACCATCTACGGATAGTGGTAACCATCCACGGATAGTTTGTAACCGTCCACGGACAGTTTGCAACCGTCCACGGATAGTTTGTAACCGTCCACGGATAGTTCTGAACCGTCCAGGGACAGTTTGTAACCTTCCACTGATAGTTTGGAACCGTTCACGGAGAGTTTGGAACCGTCCACAGATAGTTTGCAACCGTCCACCTATAGTTGGTAACCGTCCAAGGATAGTTTGCAACCGTCCACGAATAGTTGGTAACCGTCCACGGATAGTTCTGAACCATGCACGGATAGTTTGTAGCCGTGGACGGATAGTTTGCCACCGTCCACGGATAGTTGGTAACCGTCCACGGATAGTTCTGAACCATCCACGGATAGTTTGCAACCGTCCACGAATAGTTTGTAACCATCCACGGATAGTTTGCAACAATGCACGGATAGTTTGTAACCCTCTACGGATAGTTCTGAACCATCCACGGATAGTTTGCAACCGTCCACGAATAGTTGGTCACCGTCCACGGATAGTTTGCAACCGTGCACGGATAGTTTGTAACCGTCCACGGATAGTTTACAAGCGTCCACGGATAGTTGGTAACCATCCATGGATAGTTCTGAACCCTCCACGGATAGTTTGCAACCGTCCACGGATAGTTTGCAACCGTCCACGGATAGTTGGTAGCCGTCCACGGATAGTTGGTAGCCGTCCACGGATAGTTCTGAACCCTCCACGGATAGTTGGTAACCGACAACAGATAGTTTGTAACCGTCCACGGATAGTTTGCAACCGTCCACGGATAGTTTGCAACAGTCCACGGATAGTTTGCAACCATCCACGGATAGTTCTGAACCATCCACGGATAGTTTGCAACCGTCCACTGATAGTTTGCAACTGTCCATAGATAGATTGCAACCGTCCACGGATAGTTTGCAACCGTCCACAGATAGTTTGTAACCGTCCACGGATAGTTTGCTGCCGTCCATGGATAGTTTGTAACCGTCCACGGATAGTTCTGAACCATCCACGGATAGTTTGTAACCGTCCACGGATAGTTTGCCACCGTCCAAGGATAGTTGGTAACCGTCCACAGATAGTTCTGAACCATCCACGGATAGTTTGCAACCGTCCACGAATAGTTTGTAACCATCCACAGATAGTTTGCAACCATCTACGGATAGTTTGTAACCCTCTACAGATAGTTCTGAACCATCCACGGATAGTTTGCAACCGTCCACGAATAGTTGGTAACCGTCCACGGATAGTTTGCAACCGTCCACGGATAGTTTGTAACCGTCCACGGATAGTTTACAAGCGTCCACGGATAGTTGGTAACCGTCCATGGATAGTTCTGAACCCTCCACGGATAGTTTGCAACCGTCCACGGATAGTTTGTAACGGTCCACGGATAGTTGGTAACCGTCCACAGATAGTTCTGAACCATCCACGGATAGTTGGTAACCGTCCACGGATAGTTGGTAACCGTCCACGGATAGTTTGCAACCATCCACGGATAGTTGGCAACCGTCCACTGATAGTTTGTAACCGTCCATGGATAGTTGGTAACCCTCCACGGATAGTTCTGAACCATCCACGGATAGTTGGTAACCATCCACGGATAGTCTGTAACCGTCCACGGATAGTTTGCAATCATCCGCGGATAGTTGGTAACCGTCAACGGATAGTTGGTAACTTTCCACGGATAGTTTGTTACCGTCCACGGATAGTTTGTAACCGTCCACGGATAGTTGGTACCCGTCCACGGATAGTTTTTTAACCGTCCACGGATAGTTTGCAACCATCCACGGATAGTTGGCAACCGTCCACTGATAGTTTGTAACCGTCCATGGATAGTTGGTAACCCTCCACGGATAGTTCTGAACCATCCACGGATAGTTGGTAACCATCCACGGATAGTTTGTAACCGTCCACGGATAGTTTGCAACCGTCCACAGATAGTTGGCAACCGTCCACGGATAGTTTGCAACCGTCCACTGATAGTTTGTAACCGTCCACGGATAGTTGGTAACTGCCACGGATAGTTTTGAACCATCCACGGATAGTTGGTAACCGTCCACGGATAGTAGGTAACCGTCCACGGATAGTTTGTAACCGTCCACGGATAGTTTGCAACCGTCCACGGATAGTTTGCAACCGTCCACTGATAGTTTGTAACCGTCCATGGATAGTTGGTAACCGTCCACGGATAGTTCTGAACCATCCACGGATAGTTGGTAACCGTCCACGGATAGTTTGCAACCGTCCACGGATAGTTTGCAACCGTCCACGGATAGTTGGCAACCGTACACAGATAGTTGGTAACCGTCCACGGATAGTTTGTAACCGTCAACGGATAGTTTGCAACCATCCACAAATAGTTGGCAACCGTCCACGGATAGTTTGTAACCGTCCACTGATAGTTTGTAACCGTCCACGGATAGTTGGTAACTGTCCACAGATAGTTTGTAACCGTCCACGGATAGTTTGTAACCGTCCACGGATAGTTGGCAACTGTCCACGGATAGTTGGTAATCGTCCACGGATAGTTTGTAACCATCCACGGATAGTTTGCAACCGTCCACGGATAGTTGGCAACCGTCCACGGATAGTTTGCAACCATCCACTGATAGTTTGAAACCGTCCATGGATAGTTGGTAACCGTCCACTGATAGTTCTGAACCATCCACGGATAGTTGGTAACCGTCCACGGATAATTTGTAACTGTCCACGGATAGTTTGCAACCGTCCACAGATAGTTGGTAACCGTCCACGGATAGTTGGTAACCGTCCACGGATAGTTGGCAACCGTCCACTGATAGTTTGTAACCGTCCATGGATAGTTGGTAACCGTCCACGGATAGTTCTGAACCATCCACGGATAGTTGGTAACCGTCCACGGATAGTTTGCAACCGTCCACGGATAGTTTGCAACCGTCCACGGATAGTTGGCAACCGTACACAGATAGTTGGTAACCGTCCACGGATAGTTTGTAACCGTCAACGGATAGTTTGCAACCATCCACAAATAGTTGGCAACCGTCCACGGATAGTTTGTAACCGTCCACTGATAGTTTGTAACCGTCCACGGATAGTTGGTAACTGTCCACAGATAGTTTGTAACCGTCCACGGATAGTTTGTAACCGTCCACAGATAGTTGGCAACTGTCCACGGATAGTTGGTAATCGTCCACGGATAGTTTGTAACTGTCCACGGATAGTTTGCAACCGTCCACGGATAGTTGGCAACCGTCCACGGATAGTTTGCAACCATCCACTGATAGTTTGAAACCGTCCATGGATAGTTGGTAACCGTCCACGGATAGTTCTGAACCATCCACGGATAGTTGGTAACCGTCCACGGATAATTTGTAACTGTCCACGGATAGTTTGCAACCGTCCACAGATAGTTGGTAACCGTCCACGGATAGTTGGTAACCGTCCACGGATAGTTGGCAACCGTCCACTGATAGTTTGTAACCGTCCATTGATAGTTGGTAACCCTCCACGGATAGTTCTGAACCATCCACGGATAGTTGGTAACCATCCACGGATAGTTTGTAACCGTCCACGGATAGTTTGCAACCGTCCACAGATAGTTGGCAACCGTCCACGGATAGTTTGCAACCGTCCACTGATAGTTTGTAACCGTCCACGGATAGTTGGTAACTGCCACGGATAGTTCTGAACCATCCACGGATAGTTGGTAACCGTCCACGGATAGTAGGTAACCGTCCACGGATAGTTTGTAACCGTCCACGGATAGTTTGCAACCGTCCACTGATAGTTTGTAACCGTCCACGGATAGTTGGTAACTGCCACGGATAGTTTTGAACCATCCACGGATAGTTGGTAACCGTCCACGGATAGTAGGTAACCGTCCACGGATAGTTTGTAACCGTCCACGGATATTTTGCAACCGTCCACGGATAGTTTGCAACCGTCCACTGATAGTTTGTAACCGTCCATGTATAGTTGGTAACCGTCCACGGATAGTTCTGAACCATCCACGGATAGTTGGTAACCGTCCACGGATAGTTTGCAACCGTCCACGGATAGTTTGCAACCGTCCACGGATAGTTGGCAACCGTACACAGATAGTTGGTAACCGTCCACGGATAGTTTGTAACCGTCAACGGATAGTTTGCAACCATCCACAAATAGTTGGCAACCGTCCACGGATAGTTTGTAACCGTCCACTGATAGTTTGTAACCGTCCACGGATAGTTGGCAACCGTACACAGATAGTTGGTAACCGTCCACGGATAGTTTGTAACCGTCAACGGATAGTTTGCAACCATCCACAAATAGTTGGCAACCGTCCACGGATAGTTTGTAACCGTCCACTGATAGTTTGTAACCGTCCACGGATAGTTGGTAACTGTCCACAGATAGTTTGTAACCGTCCACGGATAGTTTGTAACCGTCCACAGATAGTTGGCAACTGTCCACGGATAGTTGGTAATCGTCCACGGATAGTTTGTAACCGTCCACGGATAGTTTGCAACCGTCCACGGATAGTTGGCAACCGTACACAGATAGTTGGTAACCGTCCACGGATAGTTTGTAACCGTCAACGGATAGTTTGCAACCATCCACAAATAGTTGGCAACCGTCCACGGATAGTTTGTAACCGTCCACTGATAGTTTGTAACCGTCCACGGATAGTTGGTAACTGTCCACAGATAGTTTGTAACCGTCCACGGATAGTTTGTAACCGTCCACAGATAGTTGGCAACTGTCCACGGATAGTTGGTAATCGTCCACGGATAGTTTGTAACCGTCCACGGATAGTTTGCAACCGTCCACGGATAGTTGGCAACCGTCCACGGATAGTTTGCAACCATCCACTGATAGTTTGAAACCGTCCATGGATAGTTGGTAACCGTCCACGGATAGTTCTGAACCATCCACGGATAGTTGGTAACCGTCCACGGATAATTTGTAACTGTCCACGGATAGTTTGCAACCGTCCACAGATAGTTGGTAACCGTCCACGGATAGTTGGTAACCGTCCACGGATAGTTGGCAACCGTCCACTGATAGTTTGTAACCGTCCATTGATAGTTGGTAACCCTCCACGGATAGTTCTGAACCATCCACGGATAGTTGGTAACCATCCACGGATAGTTTGTAACCGTCCACGGATAGTTTGCAACCGTCCACAGATAGTTGGCAACCGTCCACGGATAGTTTGCAACCGTCCACTGATAGTTTGTAACCGTCCACGGATAGTTGGTAACTGCCACGGATAGTTCTGAACCATCCACGGATAGTTGGTAACCGTCCACGGATAGTAGGTAACCGTCCACGGATAGTTTGTAACCGTCCACGGATAGTTTGCAACCGTCCACTGATAGTTTGTAACCGTCCACGGATAGTTGGTAACTGCCACGGATAGTTTTGAACCATCCACGGATAGTTGGTAACCGTCCACGGATAGTAGGTAACCGTCCACGGATAGTTTGTAACCGTCCACGGATATTTTGCAACCGTCCACGGATAGTTTGCAACCGTCCACTGATAGTTTGTAACCGTCCATGTATAGTTGGTAACCGTCCACGGATAGTTCTGAACCATCCACGGATAGTTGGTAACCGTCCACGGATAGTTTGCAACCGTCCACGGATAGTTTGCAACCGTCCACGGATAGTTGGCAACCGTACACAGATAGTTGGTAACCGTCCACGGATAGTTTGTAACCGTCAACGGATAGTTTGCAACCATCCACAAATAGTTGGCAACCGTCCACGGATAGTTTGTAACCGTCCACTGATAGTTTGTAACCGTCCACGGATAGTTGGTAACCGTCCACAGATAGTTTGTAACCGTCCACGGATAGTTTGTAACCGTCCACGGATAGTTGGCAACCGTCCACGGATAGTTGGTAATCGTCCACGGATAGTTTGTAACCGTCCACGGATAGTTTGCAACCGTCCACGGATAGTTGGCAACCGTCCACGGATAGTTTGCAACCATCCACTGATAGTTTGAAACCGTCCATGGATAGTTGGTAACCGTCCACGGATAGTTCTGAACCATCCACGAATAGTTGGTAACCGTCCACGGATAATTTGTAACTGTCCACGGATAGTTTGCAACCGTCCACAGATAGTTGGTAACCGTCCACGGATAGTTGGTAACCGTCCACGGATAGTTGGCAACCGTCCACTGATAGTTTGTAACCGTCCATGGATAGTTGGTAACCCTCCACGGATAGTTCTGAACCATCCACGGATAGTTGGTAACCATCCAGGGATAGTTTGTAACCGTCCACGGATAGTTTGCAACCGTCCACAGATAGTTGGCAACCGTCCACGGATAGTTTGCAACCGTCCACTGATAGTTTGTAACCGTCCACGGATAGTTGGTAACTGCCACGGATAGTTCTGAACCATCCACAGATAGTTGGTAACCGTCCACGGATAGTAGGTAACCGTCCACGGTTAGTTTGTAACCGTCCACGGATAGTTTGCAACCGTCCACGGATAGTTTGCAACCGTCCACTGATAGTTTGTAACCGTCCATGGATAGTTGGTAACCGTCCACGGATAGTTCTGGACCATCCACGGATAGTTGGTAACCGTCCACGGATAGTTTGCAACCGTCCACGGATAGTTTGCAACCGTCCACGGATAGTTGGCAACCGTACACAGATAGTTGGTTACCGTCCACGGATAGTTTGTAACCGTCAACGGATAGTTTGCAACCATCCACAAATAGTTGGCAACCGTCCACGGATAGTTTGCAACCGTCCACTGATAGTTTGTAACCGTCCACGGATAGTTGGTAACCGTCCACAGATAGTTTGTAACCGTCCACGGATAGTTTGTAACCGTCCACGGATAGTTGGCAACCGTCCACGGATAGTTGGTAATCGTCCACGGATAGTTTGTAACCGTCCACGGATAGTTTGCAACCGTCCACGGATAGTTGGCAACCGTCCACGGATAGTTTGCAACCATCCACTGATAGTTTGAAACCGTCCATGGATAGTTGGTAACCGTCCACGGATAGTTCTGAACCATCCACGGATAGTTGGTAACCGTCCACGGATAATTTGTAACTGTCCACGGATAGTTTGCAACCGTCCACAGATAGTTGGTAACCGTCCACGGATAGTTGGTAACCGTCCACGGATAGTTTGCAACCGTCCACGGATAGTTGGCAACCGTCCACCGATAGTTGGCAACCGTCCACGGATAGTTGGTAACCGTCCACGGATAGTTTGTAACCGTCTACGGATAGTTTGTAACCGTCCACAGATAGTTTGCAACCGTCCACGGATAGTTCTGAACCTTCCACGGATAGTTGGTAACCGTCCACGGATAGTTTGCAACCGTCCACGAATAGTTGGCAACTGTCCACGCATAGTTGGTAACCGTCCACGGATAGTTTTTCAACCGTCTACAAATAGTTTGTAACCGTCCACGGATAGTTTGTAACCGTCCACGGATAGTTTGCAACTGTCCACGGATAGTTTGCAACCGTCCACGGATAGTTTGTAACCGTTCAAGGATAGTTTGCAACCGTCCAAAGATAATTGGTAACTGTCCACAGACAGTTCTGAACCATCCACGGATAGTTTGCGACCGTCCACTGATAGTTGGTAACCGTCCACGGATAGTTTGTAACCGTCCACGGATAGTTTGCAACCGTCCACGGATAGTTTGCAACCGTCCACGGATAGTTTGCTGCCGTCCATGGATAGTTTGTAACCGTCCACGGATAGTTCTGAACCATCCACGGATAGTTTGTAACCGTCCACGGATAGTTTGCCACCGTCCAAGGATAGTTGGTAACCGTCCACAGATAGTTCTGAACCATCCACGGATAGTTTGCAACCGTCCACGAATAGTTTGTAACCATCCACAGATAGTTTGCAACCATCTACGGATAGTTTGTAACCCTCTACAGATAGTTCTGAACCATCCACGGATAGTTTGCAACCGTCCACGAATAGTTGGTAACCGTCCACGGATAGTTTGCAACCGTCCACGGATAGTTTGTAACCGTCCACGGATAGTTTACAAGCGTCCACGGATAGTTGGTAACCGTCCATGGATAGTTCTGAACCCTCCACGGATAGTTTGCAACCGTCCACGGATAGTTTGTAACCGTCCACGGATAGTTGGTAACCGTCCACAGATAGTTCTGAACCATCCACGGATAGTTGGTAACCGTCCACGGATAGTTGGTAAACCGTCCACGGATAGTTTGCAACCATCCACGGATAGTTGGCAACCGTCCACTGATAGTTTGTAACCGTCCATGGATAGTTGGTAACCCTCCACGGATAGTTCTGAACCATCCACGGATAGTTGGTAACCATCCACGGATAGTCTGTAACCGTCCACGGATAGTTTGCAATCATCCGCGGATAGTTGGTAACCGTCAACGGATAGTTGGTAACTTTCCACGGATAGTTTGTTACCGTCCACGGATAGTTTGTAACCGTCCACGGATAGTTGGTACCCGTCCACGGATAGTTTTTTAACCGTCCACGGATAGTTTGCAACCATCCACGGATAGTTGGCAACCGTCCACTGATAGTTTGTAACCGTCCATGGATAGTTGGTAACCCTCCATGGATAGTTCTGAACCATCCACGGATAGTTGGTAACCATCCACGGATAGTTTGTAACCGTCCACGGATAGTTTGCAACCGTCCACAGATAGTTGGCAACCGTCCACGGATAGTTTGCAACCGTCCACTGATAGTTTGTAACCGTCCACGGATAGTTGGTAACTGCCACGGATAGTTTTGAACCATCCACGGATAGTTGGTAACCGTCCACGGATAGTAGGTAACCGTCCACGGATAGTTTGTAACCGTCCACGGATAGTTTGCAACCGTCCACGGATAGTTTGCAACCGTCCACTGATAGTTTGTAACCGTCCATGGATCGTTGGTAACCGTCCACGGATAGTTCTGAACCATCCACGGATAGTTGGTAACCGTCCACGGATAGTTTGCAACCGTCCACGGATAGTTTGCAACCGTCCACGGATAGTTGGCAACCGTACACAGATAGTTGGTAACCGTCCACGGATAGTTTGTAACCGTCAACGGATAGTTTGCAACCATCCACAAATAGTTGGCAACCGTCCACGGATAGTTTGTAACCGTCCACTGATAGTTTGTAACCGTCCACGGATAGTTGGTAACTGTCCACAGATAGTTTGTAACCGTCCACGGATAGTTTGTAACCGTCCACGGATAGTTGGCAACTGTCCACGGATAGTTGGTAATCGTCCACGGATAGTTTGTAACCGTCCACGGATAGTTTGCAACCGTCCACGGATAGTTGGCAACCGTCCACGGATAGTTTGCAACCATCCACTGATAGTTTGAAACCGTCCATGGATAGTTGGTAACCGTCCACTGATAGTTCTGAACCATCCACGGATAGTTGGTAACCGTCCACGGATAATTTGTAACTGTCCACGGATAGTTTGCAACCGTCCACAGATAGTTGGTAACCGTCCACGGATAGTTGGTAACTGCCACGGATAGTTCTGAACCATCCACGGATAGTTGGTAACCGTCCACGGATAGTAGGTAACCGTCCACGGATAGTTTGTAACCGTCCACGGATAGTTTGCAACCGTCCACTGATAGTTTGTAACCGTCCACGGATAGTTGGTAACTGCCACGGATAGTTTTGAACCATCCACGGATAGTTGGTAACCGTCCACGGATAGTAGGTAACCGTCCACGGATAGTTTGTAACCGTCCACGGATATTTTGCAACCGTCCACGGATAGTTTGCAACCGTCCACTGATAGTTTGTAACCGTCCATGTATAGTTGGTAACCGTCCACGGATAGTTCTGAACCATCCACGGATAGTTGGTAACCGTCCACGGATAGTTTGCAACCGTCCACGGATAGTTTGCAACCGTCCACGGATAGTTGGCAACCGTACACAGATAGTTGGTAACCGTCCACGGATAGTTTGTAACCGTCAACGGATAGTTTGCAACCATCCACAAATAGTTGGCAACCGTCCACGGATAGTTTGTAACCGTCCACTGATAGTTTGTAACCGTCCACGGATAGTTGGTAACCGTCCACAGATAGTTTGTAACCGTCCACGGATAGTTTGTAACCGTCCACGGATAGTTGGCAACCGTCCACGGATAGTTGGTAATCGTCCACGGATAGTTTGTAACCGTCCACGGATAGTTTGCAACCGTCCACGGATAGTTGGCAACCGTCCACGGATAGTTTGCAACCATCCACTGATAGTTTGAAACCGTCCATGGATAGTTGGTAACCGTCCACGGATAGTTCTGAACCATCCACGAATAGTTGGTAACCGTCCACGGATAATTTGTAACTGTCCACGGATAGTTTGCAACCGTCCACAGATAGTTGGTAACCGTCCACGGATAGTTGGTAACCGTCCACGGATAGTTGGCAACCGTCCACTGATAGTTTGTAACCGTCCATGGATAGTTGGTAACCCTCCACGGATAGTTCTGAACCATCCACGGATAGTTGGTAACCATCCAGGGATAGTTTGTAACCGTCCACGGATAGTTTGCAACCGTCCACAGATAGTTGGCAACCGTCCACGGATAGTTTGCAACCGTCCACTGATAGTTTGTAACCGTCCACGGATAGTTGGTAACTGCCACGGATAGTTCTGAACCATCCACAGATAGTTGGTAACCGTCCACGGATAGTAGGTAACCGTCCACGGTTAGTTTGTAACCGTACACGGGTAGTTTGCAACCGTCCACGGATAGTTTGCAACCGTCCACTGATAGTTTGTAACCGTCCATGGATAGTTGGTAACCGTCCACGGATAGTTCTGAACCATCCACGGATAGTTGGTAACCGTCCACGGATAGTTTGCAACCGTCCACGGATAGTTTGCAACCGTCCACGGATAGTTGGCAACCGTACACAGATAGTTGGTAACCGTCCACGGATAGTTTGTAACCGTCAACGGATAGTTTGCAACCATCCACAAATAGTTGGCAACCGTCCACGGATAGTTTGCAACCGTCCACTGATAGTTTGTAACCGTCCACGGATAGTTGGTAACCGTCCACAGATAGTTTGTAACCGTCCACGGATAGTTTGTAACCGTCCACGGATAGTTGGCAACCGTCCACGGATAGTTGGTAATCGTCCACGGATTGTTTGTAACCGTCCACGGATAGTTTGCAACCGTCCACGGATAGTTGGCAACCGTCCACGGATAGTTTGCAACCATCCACTGATAGTTTGAAACCGTCCATGGATAGTTGGTAACCGTCCACGGATAGTTCTGAACCATCCACGGATAGTTGGTAACCGTCCACGGATAATTTGTAACTGTCCACGGATAGTTTGCAACCGTCCACAGATAGTTGGTAACCGTCCACGGATAGTTGGTAACCGTCCACGGATAGTTTGCAACCGTCCACGGATAGTTGGCAACCGTCCACCGATAGTTGGCAACCGTCCACGGATAGTTGGTAACCGTCTACGGATAGTTTGTAACCGTCTACGGATAGTTTGTAACCGTCCACAGATAGTTTGCAACCGTCCACGGATAGTTCTGAACCTTCCACGGATAGTTGGTAACCGTCCACGGATAGTTTGCAACCGTCCACGAATAGTTGGCAACTGTCCA
This sequence comes from Rhopilema esculentum, assembly GCF_057945365.1. Taxonomy (NCBI): domain Eukaryota; kingdom Metazoa; phylum Cnidaria; class Scyphozoa; order Rhizostomeae; family Rhizostomatidae; genus Rhopilema; species Rhopilema esculentum. Next base: position 29,671 of record NW_028300847.1, read on the forward strand.
CGCATAGTTGGTAACCGTCCACGGATAGTTTTCAACCGTCTACAAATAGTTTGTAACCGTCCACGGATAGTTTGTAACCGTCCACGGATAGTTTGCAACTGTCCACGGATAGTTTGCAACCGTCCACGGATAGTTTGTAACCGTTCAAGGATAGTTTGCAACCGTCCAAAGATAATTGGTAACTGTCCACAGACAGTTCTGAACCATCCACGGATAGTTTGCGACCGTCCACTGATAGTTGGTAACCGTCCACGGATAGTTTGTAACCGTCCAACGGATAGTTTGCAACCGTCCACGGATAGTTTGCAACAGTCCATGGATAGTTTGCAACCGTCCATGCATAGTTGGTAACCGTCCACAGATAGTTTGCAAGCGTCTACAATTAGTTTGTAACCGTCCACGGATAGTTTGTAACCGTCCACGGATAGTTTGCAACCATCTACGGATAGTGGTAACCATCCACGGATAGTTTGTAACCGTCCACGGACAGTTTGCAACCGTCCACGGATAGTTTGTAACCGTCCACGGATAGTTCTGAACCGTCCAGGGACAGTTTGTAACCTTCCACTGATAGTTTGGAACCGTTCACGGAGAGTTTGGAACCGTCCACAGATAGTTTGCAACCGTCCACCTATAGTTGGTAACCGTCCAAGGATAGTTTGCAACCGTCCACGAATAGTTGGTAACCGTCCACGGATAGTTCTGAACCATGCACGGATAGTTTGTAACCGTGGACGGATAGTTTGCCACCGTCCACGGATAGTTGGTAACCGTCCACGGATAGTTCTGAACCATCCACGGATAGTTTGCAACCGTCCACGAATAGTTTGTAACCATCCACGGATAGTTTGCAACCATGCACGGATAGTTTGTAACCCTCTACGGATAGTTCTGAACCATCCATGGATAGTTTGCAACCGTCCACGAATAGTTGGTAACCGTCCACGGATAGTTTGCAACCGTCCACGGATAGTTTGTAACCGTCCACGGATAGTTTACAAGCGTCCACGGATAGTTGGTAACCATCCATGGATAGTTCTGAACCCTCCACGGATAGTTTGCAACCGTCCACAGATAGTTTGCAACCGTCCACGGATAGTTGGTAGCCGTCCACGGATAGTTCTGAACCCTCCACGGATAGTTGGTAACCGACAACAGATAGTTTGTAACCGTCCACGGATAGTTTGCAACCGTCCACGGATAGTTTGCAACAGTCCACGGATAGTTTGCAACCGTCCACGGATAGTTCTGAACCATCCACGGATAGTTTGCAACCGTCCACTGATAGTTTGCAACCGTCTATAGATAGGTTGCAACCGTCCACGGATAGTTTGCAATCGTCCACAGATAGTTTGTAACCGTCCACGGATAGTTTGCTGCCGTCCATGGATAGTTTGTAACCGTCCACGGATAGTTCTGAACCATCCACGGATAGTTTGTAACCGTCCACAGATAGTTTGCCACCGTCCACGGATAGTTGGTAACCGTCCACGGATAGTTCTGAACCATCCACGGATAGTTTGCAACCGTCCACGGATAGTTTGTAACCGTCCACGGATAGTTTACAAGCGTCCACGGATAGTTGGTAACCGTCCATGGATAGTTCTGAACCCTCCACGGATAGTTTGCAACCGTCCACGGATAGTTTGCAACCGTCCACGGATAGTTGGTAACCGTCCACGGATAGTTCTGAACCCTCCACGGATAGTTTGCAACCGTCCACGGATAGTTCTGAACCATCCACGGATAGTTTGCAACCGTCCACTGATAGTTTGCAACCGTCCATAGATAGGTTGCAACCGTCCACGGATAGTTTGCAATCGTCCACAGATAGTTTGTAACCGTCCACGGATAGTTTGCTGCCGTCCATGGATAGTTTGTAACCGTCCACGGATAGTTCTGCACCATCCACGGATAGTTTGTAACCGTCCACGGATAGTTTGCCACCGTCCACGGATAGTTGGTAACCGTCCACGGATAGTTCTGAACCATCCACGGATAGTTTGCAACCGTCCACGAATAGTTTGTAACCATCCACGGATAATTTGCAACCATCTACGGATAGTTTGTAACCCTCTACAGATAGTTCTGAACCATCCACGGATAGTTTGCAACCGTCCACGAATAGTTGGTAACCGTCCACGGATAGTTTGCAACCGTCCACGGATAATTTGTAACCGTCCACGGATAGTTTACAAGCGTCCACGGATAGTTGGTAACCGTCCATGGATAGTTCTGAACCCTCCACGGATAGTTTGCAACCGTCCACGGATAGTTTGCAACCGTCCACGGATAGTTGGTAACCGTCCACGGATAGTTCTGAACCCTCCACGGATAGTTGGTAACCGTCCACGGATAGTTTGCAACCGTCCACTGATAGTTGGTAACCGACAACAGATAGTTTGTAACCGTCCACGGATAGTTTGCAAACGTCCACGGATAGTTTGCAACAGTCCACGGATAGTTTGCAACCGTCCACGGATAGTTCTAAACCATCCACGGATAGTTTGCAACCGTCCACTGATAGTTTGTAACCGTCCACGGATAGTTTACAAGCGTCCACGGATAGTTGGTAACCGTCCATGGATAGTTCTGAACCCTCCACGGATAGTTTGCAACCGTCCACGGATAGTTTGCAACCGTCCACGGATAGTTGTTAACCGTCCACGGATAGTTCTGAACCCTCCACGGATAGTTTGTAACCGTCCACGGATAGTTTGCAACCGTCCTCGGATAGTTTCCAACACTCCACGGATAGTTTGCCACCGTCCACGGATCGTTTGCAACCGTCCACAAATAGTTTGCAACCGTCCACGTGTAGTTTGTAACCGTCCACGGAAAGTTTGTAACCGTCCACAGATAGTTTGCAACCGTCCACGGATAGTTGGTAACCGTCCACGGATAGTTCTGAACCATCCACAGATAGTTTGCAACTGTCCACGCATAGTTGGTAACCGTCCACGGATAGTTTGCAACCGTCTACAAATAGTTTGTAACAGTCCACGGATAGTTTGTAACCGTCCATGGATAGTTTGCAGCCGTCCACGGATAGTTGGTAACCGTCCACGGATAGTTCTGAATCATCCACGGATAGTTTGCAACTGTCCACGCATAGTTGGTAACCGTCCACGGATAGTTTGCAACCGTCTACAAATAGTTTGTAACCGTCCACGGATAGTTTGTAACCGTCCACGGATAGTTTGCAACTGTCCACGGATAGTTTGCAACCGTCCACGGATAGTTTGTAACCGTCCAAGGATAGTTTGCAACCGTCCAAAGATAATTGGTAACTGTCCACAGACAGTTCTGAACCATCCACGGATAGTTTGCGACCGTCCACTGATAGTTGGTAACCGTCCACGGATAGTTTGTAACCGTCCACGGATAGTTTGCAACCGTCCACGGATAGTTTGCAACAGTCCACGGATAGTTTGCAACCGTCCATGCATAGTTCGTAACCGTCCACAGATAGTTTGCAAGCGTCTACAATTAGTTTGTAACCGTCCACGGATAGTTTGTAACCGTCAACGGATAGTTTGCAACCATCTACGGATAGTGGTAACCATCCACGGATAGTTTGTAACCGTCCACGGACAGTTTGCAACCGTCCACGGATAGTTTGTAACCGTCCACGGATAGTTCTGAACCGTCCAGGGACAGTTTGTAACCTTCCACTGATAGTTTGGAACCGTTCACGGAGAGTTTGGAACCGTCCACAGATAGTTTGCAAACGTCCACCTATAGTTGGTAACCGTCCAAGGATAGTTTGCAACCGTCCACGAATAGTTGGTAACCGTCCCACGGATAGTTCTGAACCATGCACGGATAGTTTGTAACCGTCAACGGATAGTTTGCCACCGTCCACGGATAGTTGGTAACCGTCCACGGATAGTTCTGAACCATCCACGGATAGTTTGCAACCGTCCACGAATAGTTTGTAACCATCCACGGATAGTTTGCAACCATCCACGGATAGTTTGTAACCCTCTACGGATAGTTCTGAACCATCCACGGATAGTTTTCAACCGTCCACGAATAGTTGGTAACCGTCCACGGATAGTTTGCAACCGTCCACGGATAGTTTGTAACCGTCCACGGATAGTTTACAAGCGTCCACGGATAGTTGGTAACCATCCATGGATAGTTCTGAAACCCTCCACGGATAGTTTGCAACCGTCCACGGATAGTTTGCAACCGTCCACGGATAGTTGGTAGCCATCCACGGATAGTTCTGAACCCTCCACGGATAGTTGGTAACCGACAACAGATAGTTTGTAACAGTCCACGGATAGTTTGCAACCGTCCACGGATAGTTTGCAACAGTCCACGGATAGTTCTGAACCATCCACGGATAGTTTGCAACCGTCCACTGATAGTTTGCAACCGTCCATAGATAGATTGCAACCGTCCACGGATAGTTTGCAACCGTCCACAGATAGTTTGTAACCGTCCACGGATAGTTTGCTGCCGTCCATGGATAGTTTGTAACCATCCACGGATAGTTCTGAACCATCCACGGATAGTTTGTAACCGTCCACGGATAGTTTGCCACCGTCCACGGATAGTTGGTAACCGTCCACGGATAGTTCTGAACCATCCACGGATAGTTTGCAACCGTCCACAAATAGTTTGTAACCATCCACGGATAGTTTGCAACCATCTACGGATAGTTTGCAACCGTCTACAAATAGTTTGTAACCGTCCACGGATAGTTTGTAACCGTCCACGGATAGTTTGCAACTGTCCACGGATAGTTTGCAACCGTCCACGGATAGTTTGTAACCGTCCAAGGATAGTTTGCAACCGTCCAAAGATAATTGGTAACTGTCCACAGACAGTTCTGAACCATCCACGGATAGTTTGCGACCGTCCACTGATAGTTGGTAACCGTCCACGGATAGTTTGTAACCGTCCACGGATAGTTTGCAACCGTCCACGGATAGTTTGCAACAGTCCACGGATAGTTTGCAACCGTCCATGCATAGTTGGTAACCGTCCACAGATAGTTTGCAAGCGTCTACAATTAGTTTGTAACCGTCCACGGATAGTTTGTAACCGTCCACGGATAGTTTGCAACCATCTACGGATAGTGGTAACCATCCACGGATAGTTTGTAACCGTCCACGGACAGTTTGCAACCGTCCACGGATAGTTTGTAACCGTCCACGGATAGTTCTGAACCGTCCAGGGACAGTTTGTAACCTTCCACTGATAGTTTGGAACCGTTCACGGAGAGTTTGGAACCGTCCACAGATAGTTTGCAACCGTCCACCTATAGTTGGTAACCATCCAAGGATAGTTTGCAACCGTCCACGAATAGTTGGTAACCGTCCACGGATAGTTCTGAACCATGCACGGATAGTTTGTAACCGTCGACGGATAGTTTGCCACCGTCCACGGATAGTTGGTAACCGTCCACGGATAGTTGGTAACCGTCCACGGATAGTTTGCAACCATCCACGGATAGTTTGTAACCCTCTACGGATAGTTCTGAACCATCCACGGATAGTTTGTAACCGTCCACGGATAGTTTACAAGCGTCCACGGATAGTTGGTAACCATCCATGGATAGTTCTGAACCCTCCACGGATAGTTTGCAACCGTCCACGGATAGTTTGCAACCGTCCACGGATAGTTGGTAGCCGTCCACGGATAGTTCTGAACCCTCCACGGATAGTTGGTAACCGACAACAGATAGTTTGTAACCGTCCACGGATAGTTTGCAACCGTCCACGGATAGTTTGCAGCAGTCCACGGATAGTTTGCAACCGTAGAGGGTTACAAACTATCCGTAGATGGTTGCAAACTATCCGTGGATGGTTACAAACTATTCGTGGACGGTTGCAAACTATCCGTGGATGGTTCAGAACTATCCGTGGATGGTTACCAACTATCCGTGGACGGTGGCAAACTATCCGTGGACGGTTACAAACTATCCGTGGATGGTTCAGAACTATCCGTGGACGGTTACAAACTATCCATGGACGGCAGCAAACTATCCGTGGACTGTTACAAACTATCTGTGGACGGTTGCAAACTATCCGTGGACGGTTGCAATCTATCTATGGACGGTTGCAAACTATCAGTGGACGGTTGCAAACTATCTGTGGATGGTTCAGAACTATCCGTGGACGGTTGCAAACTATCCGTGGACTGTTGCAAACTATCCGTGGACGGTTGCAAACTATCCGTGGACGGTTACAAACTATCTGTTGTCGGTTACCAACTATCCGTGGAGGGTTCAGAACTATCCGTAGACGGCTACCAACTATCCGTGGACGGTTGCAAACTATCCGTGGACGGTTGGAAACTATCCGTGGAGGGTTCAGAACTATCCATGGATGGTTACCAACTATCCGTGGACACTTGTAAACTATCCGTGGACGGTTACAAACTATTCGTGGACGGTTGCAAACTATCCGTGGACGGTTGCAAACTATCCGTGGACGGTTACCAACTATTCGTGGACGGTTGCAAACTATCCGTGGATGGTTACAAACTATTCGTGGTTGGTTGCAAACTATCCGTTGATGGTTCAGAACTATCCGTGGACGGTTACCAACTATCCGTGGACGGTGGCAAACTATCCGTCGACGGTTACAAACTATCCGTGCATGGTTCAGAACTATCCGTGGACGGTTACAAACTATCCATGGACGGCAGCAAACTATCCGTGGACGGTTACAAACTATCTGTGGACGGTTGCAAACTATCCGTGGACGGTTGCAAACTATCCGTGGACGGTTGCAAACTATCCGTGGACGGTTACCAACTATCAGTGGACGGTTGCAAACTATCCGTGGATGGTTCAGAACTATCTGTGGACGGTTTCAAACTGTCTGTGGACTGTTACAAACTATCCTTGGACGGTTACCAACTATCCGTGGAGGGTTCAGAACTATCCGTGGACGGTTACCAACTATCCGTGGACGGTTGCAAACTATCCGTTGACGGTTGCAAACTATCCGTGGAGGGTTCAGAATTATCCATGGACGGTTACCAACTATCCGTGGACGCTTGTAAACTATCCGTAGACTGTTACAAACTATCCGTGGACGGTTGCAAACTATCCGTGGACGGTTACAAACTATCCGTGGACGGTTGCAAACTATCCGTGGATGGTTCAGAACTATCCGTAGACGGTTACAAACTATCCGTGGACGGTTGCAAACTATCCGTGAAACGGTTACAAACTATCCGTGGACGGTTGCAAACTATCCGTTAACGGTTGCAAACTATCCGTGGACGGTTACCAACTATCCGTTAACGGTTGCAAACTATCCGTGGACGGTTACCAACTATCCGTGGAGGGTTCAGAACTATCCGTGGACGGTTACAAACTATCCGTGGACGGTTGCAAACTATCCGTGGATGGTTCAGAACTATCCGTGGACGTTTACCAACTATCCGTGGACGGTTGCAAACTATCCGTGGACGGTTGCAAACTATCCGTGGATGATTCAGAACTATCCGTGGACGGTTACCAACTATCTGTGGATGGTTGCAAACTATCCGTGGACGGTTGCAATCTATCCGTGGACGGTTGCAAACTATCCCTGGACAATTGCAAACTATCCGTGGACGGTTACAAACTATCCGTGGACGGTTGCAAACTATCCGTGGATGGTTGCAAACTATCCGTGGACGGTTACAAACTATCCGTGGACGGTTGCAAACTATCGGTGGACGGTTACAAACTATCCGTCGACGGTTACCAACTATCAGTGGACGGTTGCAAACTATCCGTGGATGGTTCAGAACTATCTGTGGACGGTTACCAACTATCCGTGGACGGTTGCAAACTATCCTTGGACGGTTACAAACTATCCGTGGACGGTTGCAAACTATCCGTGGACGGTTACAAACTATCTGTCGACGGTTACAAACTATCCGTGCATGGTTCAGAACTATCCGTGGACGGTTACAAACTATCCGTGGACGGTTGCTAACTATCCGTGGATGGTTGCAAACTATCCGTGGACTGTTACAAACTATCCGTGGACGGTTGCAAACTATCGGTGGACGGTAACAAACTATCCGTGGACGGTCGCAAACTATCCGTAGACGGTTACAAACTATCCGTGGACGGTTGCAAACTATCCGTGGACGGTTGCAAACTATCCGTGGACGGTTGCAAACTATCCGTGGACGGTTACCAACTATCAGTGGACGGTTGCAAACTATCCGTGGATGGTTCAGAACTATCTGTGGACGGTTTCAAACTGTCTGTGGACTGTTACAAACTATCCTTGGACGGTTACCAACTATCCGTGGAGGGTTCAGAACTATCCATGGACGGTTACCAACTATCCGTGGACGCTTGTAAACTATCCGTGGACGGTTACAAACTATCCGTGGACGGTTGTAAACTATCCGTGGACGGTTACCAACTATTCGTGGACGGTTGCAAACTATCCGTGGATGGTTCAGAACTATCCGTAGAGGGTTACAAACTATCCGTAGATGGTTACAAACTATCCGTCGACGGTTACCAACTATCAGTGGACGGTTGCAAACTATCCGTGGATGGTTCAGAACTATCTGTGGACGGTTACCAACTATCCGTGGACGGTTGCAAACTATCCTTGGACGGTTACAAACTATCCGTGGACGGTTGCAAACTATCCGTGGACGGTTACAAACTATCTGTCGACGGTTACAAACTATCCGTGCATGGTTCAGAACTATCCGTGGACGGTTACAAACTATCCGTGGACGGTTGCTAACTATCCGTGGATGGTTGCAAACTATCCGTGGACTGTTACAAACTATCCGTGGACGGTTGCAAACTATCGGTGGACGGTTACAAACTATCCGTGGACGGTCGCAAACTATCCGTAGACGGTTACAAACTATCCGTGGACGGTTGCAAACTATCCGTGGACGGTTGCAAACTATCCGTGGACGGTTGCAAACTATCCGTGGACGGTTACCAACTATCAGTGGACGGTTGCAAACTATCCGTGGATGGTTCAGAACTATCTGTGGACGGTTTCAAACTGTCTGTGGACTGTTACAAACTATCCTTGGACGGTTACCAACTATCCGTGGAGGGTTCAGAACTATCCATGGACGGTTACCAACTATCCGTGGACGCTTGTAAACTATCCGTGGACGGTTACAAACTATCCGTGGACGGTTGCAAACTATCCGTGGACGGTTACCAACTATTCGTGGACGGTTGCAAACTATCCGTGGATGGTTCAGAACTATCCGTAGAGGGTTACAAACTATCCGTAGATGGTTGCAAACTATCCGTGGATGGTTACAAACTATTCGTGGACGGTTGCAAACTATCCTAGGATGGTTCACAACTATCCGTGGATGGTTACCAACTATCCGTGGACGGTGGCAAACTATCCGTGGACGGTTACAAACTATCCGTGGATGGTTCAGAACTATCCGTGGACGGTTACAAACTATCCATGGACGGCAGCAAACTATCCGTGGACGGTTACAAACTATCTGTGGACGGTTGCAAACTATCCGTGGATGGTTGCAATCTATCTATGGACGGTTGCAAACTATCAGTGGACGGTTGCAAACTATCTGTGGATGGTTCAGAACTATCCAAGGACGGTTACAAACTATCCCTGGACAATTGCAAACTATCCGTGGATGGTTGCAAACTATCCGTGGACGGTTACAAACTATCCGTGGACGGTTGCAAACTATCCGTGGACGGTTGCAAACTATCCGTGGACGGTTACCAACTATCAGTGGACGGTTGCAAACTATCCGTGGATGGTTCAGAACTATCTGTGGACGGTTTCAAACTGTCTGTGGACGGTTGCAAACTATCAGTGGACGGTTGCAAACTATCTGTGGATGGTTCAGAACTATCCGTGGACGGTTGCAAACTATCCGTGGACTGTTGCAAACTATCCGTGGACGGTTGCAAACTATCCGTGGACGGTTACAAACTATCTGTTGTCGGTTACCAACTATCCGTGGAGGGTTCAGAACTATCCGTAGACGGCTACCAACTATCCGTGGACGGTTGCAAACTATCCGTGGACGGTTGGAAACTATCCGTGGAGGGTTCAGAACTATCCATGGATGGTTACCAACTATCCGTGGACACTTGTAAACTATCCGTGGACGGTTACAAACTATTCGTGGACGGTTGCAAACTATCCGTGGACGGTTGCAAACTATCCGTGGACGGTTACCAACTATTCGTGGACGGTTGCAAACTATCCGTGGATGGTTACAAACTATTCGTGGTTGGTTGCAAACTATCCGTTGATGGTTCAGAACTATCCGTGGACGGTTACCAACTATCCGTGGACGGTGGCAAACTATCCGTCGACGGTTACAAACTATCCGTGCATGGTTCAGAACTATCCGTTGACGGTTACAAACTATCCATGGACGGCAGCAAACTATCCGTGGACGGTTACAAACTATCTGTGGACGGTTGCAAACTATCCGTGGACGGTTGCAAACTATCCGTGGACGGTTGCAAACTATCCGTGGACGGTTACCAACTATCAGTGGACGGTTGCAAACTATCCGTGGATGGTTCAGAACTATCTGTGGACGGTTTCAAACTGTCTGTGGACTGTTACAAACTATCCTTGGACGGTTACCAACTATCCGTGGAGGGTTCAGAACTATCCGTGGACGGTTACCAACTATCCGTGGACGGTTGCAAACTATCCGTTGACGGTTGCAAACTATCCGTGGAGGGTTCAGAATTATCCATGGACGGTTACCAACTATCCGTGGACGCTTGTAAACTATCCGTGGACGGTTACAAACTATCCGTGGACGGTTGCAAACTATCCGTGGACGGTTACCAACTATCCATGGACGGTTGCAAACTATCCGTGGATGGTTCAGAACTATCCGTAGACGGTTACAAACTATCCGTGGACGGTTGCAAACTATCCGTGAAACGGTTACAAACTATCCGTGGACGGTTGCAAACTATCCGTGGATGGTTCAGAACTATCCGTGGACAGTTACCAACTATCCGTTAACGGTTGCAAACTATCCGTGGACGGTTACCAACTATCCGTGGAGGGTTCAGAACTATCCGTGGACGGTTACAAACTATCCGTGGACGGTTGCAAACTATCCGTGGATGGTTCAGAACTATCCGTGGACGTTTACCAACTATCCGTGGACGGTTGCAAACTATCCGTGGACGGTTGCAAACTATCCGTGGACGGTTACAAACTATCCGTCGACGGTTACCAACTATCAGTGGACGGTTGCAAACTATCCGTGGATGGTTCAGAACTATCTGTGGACGGTTACCAACTATCCGTGGACGGTTGCAAACTATCCTTGGACGGTTACAAACTATCCGTGGACGGTTGCAAACTATCCGTGGACGGTTACAAACTATCTGTCGACGGTTACAAACTATCCGTGCATGGTTCAGAACTATCCGTGGACGGTTACAAACTATCCGTGGACGGTTACTAACTATCCGTGGATGGTTGCAAACTATCCGTGGACTGTTACAAACTATCCGTGGACGGTTGCAAACTATCGGTGGACGGTTACAAACTATCCGTGGACGGTCGCAAACTATCCGTAGACGGTTACAAACTATCCGTGGACGGTTGCAAACTATCCGTGGACGGTTGCAAACTATCCGTGGACGGTTGCAAACTATCCGTGGACGGTTACCAACTATCAGTGGACGGTTGCAAACTATCCGTGGATGGTTCAGAACTATCTGTGGACGGTTTCAAACTGTCTGTGGACTGTTACAAACTATCCTTGGACGGTTACCAACTATCCGTGGAGGGTTCAGAACTATCCATGGACGGTTACCAACTATCCGTGGACGCTTGTAAACTATCCGTGGACGGTTACAAACTATCCGTGGACGGTTGCAAACTATCCGTGGACGGTTACCAACTATTCGTGGACGGTTGCAAACTATCCGTGGATGGTTCAGAACTATCCGTAGAGGGTTACAAACTATCCGTAGATGGTTGCAAACTATCCGTGGATGGTTACAAACTATTCGTGGACGGTTGCAAACTATCCGTGGATGGTTCACAACTATCCGTGGATGGTTACCAACTATCCGTGGACGGTGGCAAACTATCCGTGGACGGTTACAAACTATCCGTGGATGGTTCAGAACTATCCGTGGACGGTTACAAACTATCCATGGACGGCAGCAAACTATCCGTGGACGGTTACAAACTATCTGTGGACGGTTGCAAACTATCCGTGGACGCTTGCAATCTATCTATGGACGGTTGCAAACTATCAGTGGACGGTTGCAAACTATCTGTGGATGGTTCAGAACTATCCAAGGACGGTTACAAACTATCCCTGGACAATTGCAAACTATCCGTGGATGGTTGCAAACTATCCGTGGACGGTTACAAACTATCCGTGGACAGTTGCAAACTATCCGTGGACGGTTGCAAACTATCCGTGGACGGTTACAAACTATCCGTGGACGGTTGCAAACTATCCGTGGACGGTTACAAACTATCCGTGGACGGTTGCAAACTATCCGTGGACGGTTAGAAACTATCCGTGGACGGTTACCAACTATCAGTGGACGGTTGCAAACTATCCGTGGATGGTTTAGAACTATCCGTGGACGGTTGCAAACTATCCGTGGACTGTTGCAAACTATCCGTGGACGGTTGCAAACTATCCGTGGACGGTTACAAACTATCTGTTGTCGGTTACCAACTATCAGTGGACGGTTGCAAACTATCCGTGGACGGTTACCAACTATCCCTGGAGGGTTCAGAACTATCCGTGGACGGTTACTAACTATCCGTGGATGGTTGCAAACTATCCGTGGACTGTTACAAACTATCCGTGGACGGTTGCAAACTATCGGTGGACGGTTACAAACTATCCGTGGACGGTCGCAAACTATCCGTAGACGGTTACAAACTATCCGTGGACGGTTGCAAACTATCCGTGGACGGTTGCAAACTATCCGTGGACGGTTGCAAACTATCCGTGGACGGTTACCAACTATCAGTGGACGGTTGCAAACTATCCGTGGATGGTTCAGAACTATCTGTGGACGGTTTCAAACTGTCTGTGGACTGTTACAAACTATCCTTGGACGGTTACCAACTATCCGTGGAGGGTTCAGAACTATCCATGGACGGTTACCAACTATCCGTGGACGCTTGTAAACTATCCGTGGACGGTTACAAACTATCCGTGGACGGTTGCAAACTATCCGTGGACGGTTACCAACTATTCGTGGACGGTTGCAAACTATCCGTGGATGGTTCAGAACTATCCGTAGAGGGTTACAAACTATCCGTAGATGGTTGCAAACTATCCGTGGATGGTTACAAACTATTCGTGGACGGTTGCAAACTATCCGTGGATGGTTCACAACTATCCGTGGATGGTTACCAACTATCCGTGGACGGTGGCAAACTATCCGTGGACGGTTACAAACTATCCGTGGATGGTTCAGAACTATCCGTGGACGGTTACAAACTATCCATGGACGGCAGCAAACTATCCGTGGACGGTTACAAACTATCTGTGGACGGTTGCAAACTATCCGTGGACGCTTGCAATCTATCTATGGACGGTTGCAAACTATCAGTGGACGGTTGCAAACTATCTGTGGATGGTTCAGAACTATCCAAGGACGGTTACAAACTATCCCTGGACAATTGCAAACTATCCGTGGATGGTTGCAAACTATCCGTGGACGGTTACAAACTATCCGTGGACAGTTGCAAACTATCCGTGGACGGTTGCAAACTATCCGTGGACGGTTACAAACTATCCGTGGACGGTTGCAAACTATCCGTGGACGGTTACAAACTATCCGTGGACGGTTGCAAACTATCCGTGGACGGTTAGAAACTATCCGTGGACGGTTACCAACTATCAGTGGACGGTTGCAAACTATCCGTGGATGGTTTAGAACTATCCGTGGACGGTTGCAAACTATCCGTGGACTGTTGCAAACTATCCGTGGACGGTTGCAAACTATCCGTGGACGGTTACAAACTATCTGTTGTCGGTTACCAACTATCAGTGGACGGTTGCAAACTATCCGTGGACGGTTACCAACTATCCCTGGAGGGTTCAGAACTATCCGTGGATGGTTACCAACTATCTGTGGACGGTTGCAAACTATCCGTGGACGGTTGCAAACTATCCGTGGAGGGTTCAGAACTATCCATGGACGGTTACCAACTATCCGTGGACGCTTGTAAACTATCCGTGGACGGTTACAAACTATCCGTGGACGGTTGCAAACTATCCGTGGACGGTTACCAACTATTCGTGGACGGTTGCAAACTATCCGTGGATGGTTCAGAACTATCCGTAGAGGGTTACAAACTATCCGTAGATGGTTGCAAACTATCCGTGGATGGTTACAAACTATTCGTGGACGGTTGCAAACTATCCGTGGATGGTTCAGAACTATCCGTGGATGGTTACCAACTATCCGTGGACGGTGGCAAACTATCCGTGGACGGTTACAAACTATCCGTGGATGGTTCAGAACTATCCGTGGACGGTTACAAACTATCCATGGACGGCAGCAAACTATCCGTGGACGGTTACAAACTATCTGTGGACGGTTGCAAACTATCCGTGGACGGTTGCAATCTATCTATGGACGGTTGCAAACTATCAGTGGACGGTAGCAAACTATCTGTGGATGGTTCAGAACTATCCGTGAACGGTTGCAAACTATCCGTGGACTGTTGCAAACTATTCGTGGACGGTTGCAAACTATCCGTGGACGGTTACAAACTATCTGTTGTCGGTTACCAACTATCCGTGGAGGGTTCAGAACTATCCGTGGACGGCTACCAACTATCCGTGGACGGTTGCAAACTATCCGTGGACGGTTGGAAACTATCCGTGGAGGGTTCAGAACTATCCATGGATGGTTACCAACTATCCGTGGACGCTTGTAAACTATCCGTGGACGGTTACAAACTATTCGTGGACGGTTGCAAACTATCCGTGGACGGTTGCAAACTATCCGTGGACGGTTACCAACTATTCGTGGACGGTTGCAAACTATCCGTGGATGGTTACAAACTATTCGTGGTTGGTTGCAAACTATCCGTTGATGGTTCAGAACTATCCGTGGACGGTTACCAACTATCCGTGGACGGTGGCAAACTATCCGTCGATGGTTACAAACTATCCGTGCATGGTTCAGAACTATCCGTGGACGGTTACAAACTATCCATGGACGGCAGCAAACTATCCGTGGACGGTTACAAACTATCTGTGGACGGTTGCAAACTATCCGTGGACGGTTGCAAACTATCCGTGGACGGTTGCAAACTATCCGTGGACGGTTACCAACTATCAGTGGACGGTTGCAAACTATCCGTGGATGGTTCAGAACTATCTGTGGACGGTTTCAAACTGTCTGTGGACTGTTACAAACTATCCTTGGACGGTTACCAACTATCCGTGGAGGGTTCAGAACTATCCGTGGACGGTTACCAACTATCCGTGGACGGTTGCAAACTATCCGTTGACGGTTGCAAACTATCCGTGGCGGGTTCAGAATTATCCATGGACGGTTACCAACTATCCGTGGACGCTTGTAAACTATCCGTGGACGGTTACAAACTATCCGTGGACGCTTGCAAACTATCCGTGGACGGTTACCAACTATCCGTGGACGGTTGCAAACTATCCGTGGATGGTTCAGAACTATCCGTAGACGGTTACAAACTATCCGTGGACGGTTGCAAACTATCCGTGAAACGGTTACAAACTATCCGTGGACGGTTGCAAACTATCCGTGGATGGTTCAGAACTATCCGTGGACAGTTACCAACTATCCGTTAACGGTTGCAAACTATCCGTGGACGGTTACCAACTATCCGTGGAGGGTTCAGAACTATCCGTGGACGGTTACAAACTATCCGTGGACGGTTGCAAACTATCCGTGGATGGTTCAGAACTATCCGTGGACGTTTACCAACTATCCGTGGACGGTTGCAAACTATCCGTGGACGGTTGCAAACTATCCGTGGATGGTTCAGAACTATCCGTGGACGGTTACCAACTATCTGTGGATGGTTGCAAACTATCCGTGGACGGTTGCAATCTATCCGTGGACGGTTGCAAACTATCCCTGGACAATTGCAAACTATCCGTGGACGGTTACAAACTATCCGTGGACGGTTGCAAACTATCCGTGGATGGTTGCAAACTATCCGTGGACGGTTACAAACTATCCGTGGACGGTTGCAAACTATCGGTGGACGGTTACAAACTATCCGTGGACGGTTGCAAACTATCCGTGGACGGTTACAAACTATCCGTCGAGGGTTGCAAACTATCCTTGGACGGTTACAAACTATCCGTGGACGGTTACCAACTATCCGTGGACGGTTGCCAACTATCGGTGGACGGTTGCCAACTATCCGTGGACGGTTGCAATCTATCCGTGGACGGTTGCAAACTATCCCTGGACAATTGCAAACTATCCGTGGACGGTTACAAACTATCCGTGGACGGTTGCAAACTATCCGTGGATGGTTGCAAACTATCTGTGGACTGTTACAAACTATCCTTGGACGGTTACCAACTATCCGTGGAGGGTTCAGAACTATCCATGGACGGTTACCAACTATCCGTGGACGCTTGTAAACTATCCGTGGACGGTTACAAACTATCCGTGGACGGTTGCAAACTATCCGTGGACGGTTACCAACTATTCGTGGACGGTTGCAAACTATCCGTGGATGGTTCAGAACTATCCGTAGAGGGTTACAAACTATCCGTAGATGGTTGCAAACTATCCGTGGATGGTTACAAACTATTCGTGGACGGTTGCAAACTATCCGTGGATAATTCAGAACTATCCGTGGATGGTTACCAACTATCCGTGGACGGTGGCAAACTATCCGTGGACGGTTACAAACTATCCGTGGATGGTTCAGAACTATCCGTGGACGGTTACAAACTATCCATGGACGGCAGCAAACTATCCGTGGACGGTTACAAACTATCTGTGGACGGTTGCAAACTATCCGTGAACGGTTGCAATCTATCTATGGACGGTTGCAAACTATCAGTGGACGGTTGCAAACTATCTGTGGATGGTT
The DNA here is from genome assembly GCF_057945365.1 of Rhopilema esculentum. NCBI lineage: Eukaryota > Metazoa > Cnidaria > Scyphozoa > Rhizostomeae > Rhizostomatidae > Rhopilema > Rhopilema esculentum. The sequence continues at coordinate 46,731 of NW_028300847.1, forward strand.
CAGAACTATCCGTGGACGGTTGCAAACTATCCGTGGACTGTTGCAAACTATCCGTGGACGGTTGCAAACTATCCGTGGACGGTTACAAACTATCTGTTGTCGGTTACCAACTATCCGTGGAGGGTTCAGAACTATCCGTGGACGGCTACCAACTATCCGTGGACGGTTGCAAACTATCCGTGGACGGTTGGAAACTATCCGTGGAGGGTTCAGAACTATCCATGGATGGTTACCAACTATCCGTGGACGCTTGTAAACTATCCGTGGAGGGTTCGTAACTATCCATGGACGGTTACCAACTATCCGTGGACGCTTGTAAACTATCCGTGGACGGTTACAAACTATCCGTGGACGGTTGCAAACTATCCGTGGACGGTTACCAACTATTCGTGGACGGTTGCAAACTATCCGTGGATGGTTCAGAACTATCCGTAGAGGGTTACAAACTATCCGTAGATGGTTGCAAACTATCCGTGGATGGTTACAAACTATTCGTGGACGGTTGCAAACTATCCGTGGATGGTTCAGAACTATCCGTGGATGGTTACCAACTATCCGTGGACGGTGGCAAACTATCCGTGGACGGTTACAAACTATCCGTGGATGGTTCAGAACTATCCGTGGACGGTTACAAACTATCCATGGACGGCAGCAAACTATCCGTGGACGGTTACAAACTATCTGTGGACGGTTGCAAACTATCCGTGGACGGTTGCAATCTATCTATGGACGGTTGCAAACTATCAGTGGACGGTTGCAAACTATCTGTGGATGGTTCAGAACTATCCGTGGACGGTTGCAAACTATCCGTGGACTGTTGCAAACTATCCGTGGACGGTTGCAAACTATCCGTGGACGGTTACAAACTATCTGTTGTCGGTTACCAACTATCCGTGGAGGGTTCAGAACTATCCGTGGACGGCTACCAACTATCCGTGGACGGTTGCAAACTATCCGTGGACGGTTGGAAACTATCCGTGGAGGGTTCAGAACTATCCATGGATGGTTACCAACTATCCGTGGACGCTTGTAAACTATCCGTGGACGGTTACAAACTATTCGTGGACGGTTGCAAACTATCCGTGGACGGTTGCAAACTATCCGTGGACGGTTACCAACTATTCGTGGACGGTTGCAAACTATCCGTGGATGGTTACAAACTATTCGTGGTTGGTTGCAAACTATCCGTTGATGGTTCAGAACTATCCGTGGACGGTTACCAACTATCCGTGGACGGTGGCAAACTATCCGTCGACGGTTACAAACTATCCGTGCATGGTTCAGAACTATCCGTGGACGGTTACAAACTATCCATGGACGGCAGCAAACTATCCGTGGACGGTTACAAACTATCTGTGGACGGTTGCAAACTATCCGTGGACGGTTGCAAACTATCCGTGGATGGTTGCAAACTATCCGTGGACGGTTACCAACTATCAGTGGACGGTTGCAAACTATCCGTGGATGGTTCAGAACTATCTGTGGACGGTTTCAAACTGTCTGTGGACTGTTACAAACTATCCTTGGACGGTTACCAACTATCCGTGGAGGGTTCAGAACTATCCGTGGACGGTTACCAACTATCCGTGGACGGTTGCAAACTATCCGTTGACGGTTGCAAACTATCCGTGGAGGGTTCAGAATTATCCATGGACGGTTACCAACTATCCGTGGACGCTTGTCAACTATCCGTGGACAGTTACAAACTATCCGTGGACGGTTGCAAACTATCCGTGGACGGTTACCAACTATCCGTGGACTGTTGCAAACTATCCGTGGATGGTTCAGAACTATCCGTAGACGGTTACAAACTATCCGTGGACGGTTGCAAACTATCCGTGAAACGGTTACAAACTATCCGTGGACGGTTGCAAACTATCCGTGGATAGTTCAGAACTATCCGTGGACAGTTACCAACTATCCGTTAACGGTTGCAAACTATCCGTGGACGGTTACCAACTATCCGTGGAGGGTTCAGAACTATCCGTGGACGGTTACAAACTATCCGTGGACGGTTGCAAACTATCCGTGGATGGTTCAGAACTATCCGTGGACGTTTACCAACTATCCGTGGACGGTTGCAAACTATCCGTGGACGGTTGCAAACTATCCGTGGATGGTTCAGAACTATCCGTGGACGGTTACCAACTATCTGTGGATGGTTGCAAACTATCCGTGGACGGTTGCAATCTATCCGTGGACGGTTGCAAACTATCCCTGGACAATTGCAAACTATCCGTGGACGGTTACAAACTATCCGTGGACGGTTGCAAACTATCCGTGGATGGTTGCAAACTATCCGTGGACGGTTACAAACTATCCGTGGACGGTTGCAAACTATCGGTGGACGGTTACAAACTATCCGTGGACGGTTGCAAACTATCCGTGGACGGTTACAAACTATCCGTCGACGGTTACCAACTATCAGTGGACGGTTGCAAACTATCCGTGGATGGTTCAGAACTATCTGTGGACGGTTACCAACTATCCGTGGACGGTTGCAAACTATCCTTGGACGGTTACAAACTATCCGTGGAGGGTTCAGAACTATCCATGGATGGTTACCAACTATCCGTGGACGCTTGTAAACTATCCGTGGAGGGTTCAGAACTATCCATGGACGGTTACCAACTATCCGTGGACGCTTGTAAACTATCCGTGGACGGTTACAAACTATCCGTGGACGGTTGCAAACTATCCGTGGACGGTTACCAACTATTCGTGGACGGTTGCAAACTATCCGTGGACGGTTGCAATCTATCCGTGGACGGTTGCAAACTATCCCTGGACAATTGCAAACTATCCGTGGACGGTTACAAACTATCCGTGGACGGTTGCAAACTATCCGTGGATGGTTGCAAACTATCCGTGGACGGTTACAAACTATCCGTGGACGGTTGCAAACTATCCGTGGACGGTTACAAACTATCTGTCGACGGTTACAAACTATCCGTGGAGGGTTCAGAACTATCCATGGATGGTTACCAACTATCCGTGGACGCTTGTAAACTATCCGTGGAGGGTTCAGAACTATCCATGGACGGTTACCAACTATCCGTGGACGCTTGTAAACTATCCGTGGACGGTTACAAACTATCCGTGGACGGTTGCAAACTATCCGTGGACGGTTACCAACTATTCGTGGACGGTTGCAAACTATCCGTGGATGGTTCAGAACTATCCGTAGAGGGTTACAAACTATCCGTAGATGGTTGCAAACTATCCGTGGATGGTTACAAACTATTCGTGGACGGTTGCAAACTATCCGTGGATGGTTCAGAACTATCCGTGGATGGTTACCAACTATCCGTGGACGGTGGCAAACTATCCGTGGACGGTTACAAACTATCCGTGGATGGTTCAGAACTATCCGTGGACGGTTACAAACTATCCATGGACGGCAGCAAACTATCCGTGGACGGTTACAAACTATCTGTGGACGGTTGCAAACTATCCGTGGACGGTTGCAATCTATCTATGGACGGTTGCAAACTATCAGTGGACGGTTGCAAACTATCTGTGGATGGTTCAGAACTATCCGTGGACGGTTGCAAACTATCCGTGGACTGTTGCAAACTATCCGTGGACGGTTGCAAACTATCCGTGGACGGTTACAAACTATCTGTTGTCGGTTACCAACTATCCGTGGAGGGTTCAGAACTATCCGTGGACGGCTACCAACTATCCGTGGACGGTTGCAAACTATCCGTGGACGGTTGGAAACTATCCGTGGAGGGTTCAGAACTATCCATGGATGGTTACCAACTATCCGTGGACGCTTGTAAACTATCCGTGGACGGTTACAAACTATTCGTGGACGGTTGCAAACTATCCGTGGACGGTTGCAAACTATCCGTGGACGGTTACCAACTATTCGTGGACGGTTGCAAACTATCCGTGGATGGTTACAAACTATTCGTGGTTGGTTGCAAACTATCCGTTGATGGTTCAGAACTATCCGTGGACGGTTACCAACTATCCGTGGACGGTGGCAAACTATCCGTCGACGGTTACAAACTATCCGTGCATGGTTCAGAACTATCCGTGGACGGTTACAAACTATCCATGGACGGCAGCAAACTATCCGTGGACGGTTACAAACTATCTGTGGACGGTTGCAAACTATCCGTGGACGGTTGCAAACTATCCGTGGATGGTTGCAAACTATCCGTGGACGGTTACCAACTATCAGTGGACGGTTGCAAACTATCCGTGGATGGTTCAGAACTATCTGTGGACGGTTTCAAACTGTCTGTGGACTGTTACAAACTATCCTTGGACGGTTACCAACTATCCGTGGAGGGTTCAGAACTATCCGTGGACGGTTACCAACTATCCGTGGACGGTTGCAAACTATCCGTTGACGGTTGCAAACTATCCGTGGAGGGTTCAGAATTATCCATGGACGGTTACCAACTATCCGTGGACGCTTGTCAACTATCCGTGGACAGTTACAAACTATCCGTGGACGGTTGCAAACTATCCGTGGACGGTTACCAACTATCCGTGGACTGTTGCAAACTATCCGTGGATGGTTCAGAACTATCCGTAGACGGTTACAAACTATCCGTGGACGGTTGCAAACTATCCGTGAAACGGTTACAAACTATCCGTGGACGGTTGCAAACTATCCGTGGATAGTTCAGAACTATCCGTGGACAGTTACCAACTATCCGTTAACGGTTGCAAACTATCCGTGGACGGTTACCAACTATCCGTGGAGGGTTCAGAACTATCCGTGGACGGTTACAAACTATCCGTGGACGGTTGCAAACTATCCGTGGATGGTTCAGAACTATCCGTGGACGTTTACCAACTATCCGTGGACGGTTGCAAACTATCCGTGGACGGTTGCAAACTATCCGTGGATGGTTCAGAACTATCCGTGGACGGTTACCAACTATCTGTGGATGGTTGCAAACTATCCGTGGACGGTTGCAATCTATCCGTGGACGGTTGCAAACTATCCCTGGACAATTGCAAACTATCCGTGGACGGTTACAAACTATCCGTGGACGGTTGCAAACTATCCGTGGATGGTTGCAAACTATCCGTGGACGGTTACAAACTATCCGTGGACGGTTGCAAACTATCGGTGGACGGTTACAAACTATCCGTGGACGGTTGCAAACTATCCGTGGACGGTTACAAACTATCCGTCGACGGTTACCAACTATCAGTGGACGGTTGCAAACTATCCGTGGATGGTTCAGAACTATCTGTGGACGGTTACCAACTATCCGTGGACGGTTGCAAACTATCCTTGGACGGTTACAAACTATCCGTGGACGGTTGCAAACTATCCGTGGACGGTTACAAACTATCTGTCGACGGTTACAAACTATCCGTGCATGGTTCAGAACTATCCGTGGACGGTTACAAACTATCCGTGGACGGTTGCTAACTATCCGTGGATGGTTGCAAACTATCCGTGGACGGTTACAAACTATCCGTGGACGGTTGCAAACTATCGGTAGACGGTTACAAACTATCCGTGGACGGTCGCAAACTATCCGTAGACGGTTACAAACTATCCGTGGACGGTTGCAAACTATCCGTGGACGGTTGCAAACTATCCGTGGACGGTTGCAAACTATCCGTGGACGGTTACCAACTATCAGTGGACGGTTGCAAACTATCCGTGGATGGTTCAGAACTATCTGTGGACGGTTTCAAACTGTCTGTGGACTGTTACAAACTATCCTTGGACGGTTACCAACTATCCGTGGAGGGTTCAGAACTATCCGTGGACGGTTACCAACTATCCGTGGACGGTTGCAAACTATCCGTTGACTGTTGCAAACTATCCCTGGAGGGTTCAGAATTATCCATGGACGGTTACCAACTATCCGTGGATGCTTGTAAACTATCCGTGGACGGTTACAAACTATCCGTGGAGGGTTCAGAACTATCCGTGGACGGTTACCAACTATCTGTGGAGGGTTACCAACTATCCGTGGACGGTTGCAAACTATCCTTGGACGGTTACAAACTATCCCTGGACGGTTGCAAACTATTCGTGGACGGTTGCAAACTATCCGTGGACCGTTGCAAACTATCCCTGGACGGTTGCAAACTATCCGTGGACGGTTCAAAACTATCCGTGGACGGTTGCAAACTATCCGTGGAAGGTCCAGAACTATCCGTGGACGGTTGCAATCTATCCGTGGACGGTTACAAACTATCCGCGGATGGTTGCAAACTATCCGTGGACGGTTGCCAACTATCCGTGGATGGTTCAGAACTATCAGTGGACGGTTACCAACTATCCCTGGACGGTTACAAACTATCCATGGACGGTTACAAACTATCCGTGGATGGTTCAGAACTATCCGTGGACGGTTACAAACAATCCGTGGACGGTTACAAACAATCCGTGGACGGTTGCAAACTATCCGTGGACGGTTGCAAACTATACATGGACGGTTGCAAACTATCCGTGGACGGTTGCAAACTATCCGTGGAAGGTTCAGAACTATCCGTGGATGGTTCAGAACTATCCGTGGACGGTTACCAACTATCCGTGGACGGTTGCAAACTATCCGTGGACGGTTACCAACTATCAGTGGACGGTTGCAAACTATCCGTGGATGGTTCACATCTATCTGTGGACGGTTTCAAACTGTCTGTGGACTGTTACAAACTATCCTTGGACGGTTACCAACTATCCGTGGAGGGTTCAGAACTATCCGTGGACGGTTACAAACTATCCGTGGACGATTACCAACTATCCGTGGACGGTTGCAAACTATCCGTGGACGGTTGCAAACTATCCGTGGACGGTCGCAAACTATCCTTGGACGGTTGCAAACTATCCGTGGATGGTTGCAAACTATCCGTGGACGGTTACCAACTTTCCGTGGACGGTTGCAAACTATCCGTGGACGATTCAGAACTATCTGTGGATGGTTCAGAACTATCCGTGGACGGTTGCAAACTATCCGTGGAAGGTTCAGAACTATCCGTGGATGGTTCAGAACTATCCGTGGACGGTTACCAACTATCCGTGGACGGTTGCAAACTATCCGTGGACGGTTACCAACAATCGGTGGACGGTTGCAAACTATCCGTGGACGGTTCCAAACTATCCGTGAACGGTTCCAAACTATCCGTGGACGGTTACAAACTATCCGTGGACGGTTGCAAACTATCCGTGGACGGTTACAAACTATCCGTGGACGGTTGCAAACTATCCGTGGACGGTTGCAAACTATCCATGGACGGTTGCAAACTATCCGTGGACGGTTACAAACTATCCGTGGACGGTTGCAAACTATCCGTGGACTGTTGCAAACTATCCGTGGACGGTTGCAAACTATCCGTGGACGGTTACAAACTATCTGTTGTCGGTTACCAACTATCCGTGGAGGGTTCAGAACTATCCGTGGACGGCTACCAACTATCCGTGGACGGTTGCAAACTATCCGTGGACGGTTGGAAACTATCCGTGGAGGGTTCAGAACTATCCATGGATGGTTACCAACTATCCGTGGACGCTTGTAAACTATCCGTGGACGGTTACAAACTATTCGTGGACGGTTGCAAACTATCCGTGGACGGTTGCAAACTATCCGTGGACGGTTACCAACTATTCGTGGACGGTTGCAAACTATCCGTGGATGGTTACAAACTATTCGTGGTTGGTTGCAAACTATCCGTTGATGGTTCAGAACTATCCGTGGACGGTTACCAACTATCCGTGGACGGTGGCAAACTATCCGTCGACGGTTACAAACTATCCGTGCATGGTTCAGAACTATCCGTGGACGGTTACAAACTATCCATGGACGGCAGCAAACTATCCGTGGACGGTTACAAACTATCTGTGGACGGTTGCAAACTATCCGTGGACGGTTGCAAACTATCCGTGGATGGTTGCAAACTATCCGTGGACGGTTACCAACTATCAGTGGACGGTTGCAAACTATCCGTGGATGGTTCAGAACTATCTGTGGACGGTTTCAAACTGTCTGTGGACTGTTACAAACTATCCTTGGACGGTTACCAACTATCCGTGGAGGGTTCAGAACTATCCGTGGACGGTTACCAACTATCCGTGGACGGTTGCAAACTATCCGTTGACGGTTGCAAACTATCCGTGGAGGGTTCAGAATTATCCATGGACGGTTACCAACTATCCGTGGACGCTTGTCAACTATCCGTGGACAGTTACAAACTATCCGTGGACGGTTGCAAACTATCCGTGGACGGTTACCAACTATCCGTGGACTGTTGCAAACTATCCGTGGATGGTTCAGAACTATCCGTAGACGGTTACAAACTATGCGTGGACGGTTGCAAACTATCCGTGAAACGGTTACAAACTATCCGTGGACGGTTGCAAACTATCCGTGGATAGTTCAGAACTATCCGTGGACAGTTACCAACTATCCGTTAACGGTTGCAAACTATCCGTGGACGGTTACCAACTATCCGTGGAGGGTTCAGAACTATCCGTGGACGGTTACAAACTATCCGTGGACGGTTGCAAACTATCCGTGGATGGTTCAGAACTATCCGTGGACGTTTACCAACTATCCGTGGACGGTTGCAAACTATCCGTGGACGGTTGCAAACTATCCGTGGATGGTTCAGAACTATCCGTGGACGGTTACCAACTATCTGTGGATGGTTGCAAACTATCCGTGGACGGTTGCAATCTATCCGTGGACGGTTGCAAACTATCCCTGGACAATTGCAAACTATCCGTGGACGGTTACAAACTATCCGTGGACGGTTGCAAACTATCCGTGGATGGTTGCAAACTATCCGTGGACGGTTACAAACTATCCGTGGACGGTTGCAAACTATCGGTGGACGGTTACAAACTATCCGTGGACGGTTGCAAACTATCCGTGGACGGTTACAAACTATCCGTCGACGGTTACCAACTATCAGTGGACGGTTGCAAACTATCCGTGGATGGTTCAGAACTATCTGTGGACGGTTACCAACTATCCGTGGACGGTTGCAAACTATCCTTGGACGGTTACAAACTATCCGTGGACGGTTGCAAACTATCCGTGGACGGTTACAAACTATCTGTCGACGGTTACAAACTATCCGTGCATGGTTCAGAACTATCCGTGGACGGTTACAAACTATCCGTGGACGGTTGCTAACTATCCGTGGATGGTTGCAAACTATCCGTGGACGGTTACAAACTATCCGTGGACGGTTGCAAACTATCGGTAGACGGTTACAAACTATCCGTGGACGGTCGCAAACTATCCGTAGACGGTTACAAACTATCCGTGGACGGTTGCAAACTATCCGTGGACGGTTGCAAACTATCCGTGGACGGTTGCAAACTATCCGTGGACGGTTACCAACTATCAGTGGACGGTTGCAAACTATCCGTGGATGGTTCAGAACTATCTGTGGACGGTTTCAAACTGTCTGTGGACTGTTACAAACTATCCTTGGACGGTTACCAACTATCCGTGGAGGGTTCAGAACTATCCGTGGACGGTTACCAACTATCCGTGGACGGTTGCAAACTATCCGTTGACTGTTGCAAACTATCCCTGGAGGGTTCAGAATTATCCATGGACGGTTACCAACTATCCGTGGATGCTTGTAAACTATCCGTGGACGGTTACAAACTATCCGTGGAGGGTTCAGAACTATCCGTGGACGGTTACCAACTATCTGTGGAGGGTTACCAACTATCCGTGGACGGTTGCAAACTATCCGTAGACGGTTACAAACTATCCGTGGACGGTTGCAAACTATCCGTGAAACGGTTACAAACTATCCGTGGACGGTTGCAAACTATCCGTGGATAGTTCAGAACTATCCGTGGACGGTTACCAACTATCTGTGGACCGTTGCAAACTATCCCTGGACGGTTGCAAACTATCCGTGGACGGTTCAAAACTATCCGTGGACGGTTGCAAACTATCCGTGGAAGGTCCAGAACTATCCGTGGACGGTTGCAATCTATCCGTGGACGGTTACAAACTATCCGCGGATGGTTGCAAACTATCCGTGGACGGTTGCCAACTATCCGTGGATGGTTCAGAACTATCAGTGGACGGTTACCAACTATCCCTGGACGGTTACAAACTATCCATGGACGGTTACAAACTATCCGTGGATGGTTCAGAACTATCCGTGGACGGTTACAAACAATCCGTGGACGGTTACAAACAATCCGTGGACGGTTGCAAACTATCCGTGGACGGTTGCAAACTATACATGGACGGTTGCAAACTATCCGTGGACGGTTGCAAACTATCCGTGGAAGGTTCAGAACTATCCGTGGATGGTTCAGAACTATCCGTGGACGGTTACCAACTATCCGTGGACGGTTGCAAACTATCCGTGGACGGTTACCAACTATCAGTGGACGGTTGCAAACTATCCGTGGATGGTTCACATCTATCTGTGGACGGTTTCAAACTGTCTGTGGACTGTTACAAACTATCCTTGGACGGTTACCAACTATCCGTGGAGGGTTCAGAACTATCCGTGGACGGTTACAAACTATCCGTGGACGATTACCAACTATCCGTGGACGGTTGCAAACTATCCGTGGACGGTTGCAAACTATCCGTGGACGGTCGCAAACTATCCTTGGACGGTTGCAAACTATCCGTGGATGGTTGCAAACTATCCGTGGACGGTTACCAACTTTCCGTGGACGGTTGCAAACTATCCGTGGACGATTCAGAACTATCTGTGGATGGTTCAGAACTATCCGTGGACGGTTGCAAACTATCCGTGGAAGGTTCAGAACTATCCGTGGATGGTTCAGAACTATCCGTGGACGGTTACCAACTATCCGTGGACGGTTGCAAACTATCCGTGGACGGTTACCAACAATCGGTGGACGGTTGCAAACTATCCGTGGACAGTTCCAAACTATCCGTGAACGGTTCCAAACTATCCGTGGACGGTTACAAACTATCCCTGGACGGTTGCAAACTATCCGTGGACGGTTACAAACTATCCGTGGACGGTTGCAAACTATCCGTGGACGGTTGCAAACTATCCATGGACGGTTGCAAACTATCCGTGGACGGTTACAAACTATCCGTGGACGGTTGCAAACTATCCGTGGACGGTTGCAAACTATCCGTGGACGGTTGCAAACTATCCGTGGACGGTTGCAAACTATCCGTGGACGGTTACCAACTATACAAGGATGGCTCAGAACTATCCGTGGACGGTTGCAAACTATCTGTGGACGGTTGCAAACTATCCGTGGACGGTTACAAACTATCTGTGGACGGTTGCAAACTATCCGTGGACGGTTGCAAACTATCCGTGGACGGTAACAAACTATCCATGGACGGTTGCAAACTATCTGTGGACGGTTGCAAACTATCCGTGGACGGTTACAAACTATCGGTGGACAGTTGCAAACTATCCGTGAACGGTTGCAAAATATCCGTGGGCGGTTGCAAACTATCTGTGGACGGTTGCAAGCTATCCATGGAGGGTTCAGAACTATCAGTGGACGGTTACCAACTATCTGTGGACGGTTCCAAACTATCCGTGGACGGTTACAAACTATCCGTGGACGGTTACAAACTATCCGTGGACGGTTGCAAACTATCCGTGGAAGGTTGCAAACTATCCGGGGACGGTTGCAAACTATCCATGGACGGTTGCAAACTATCCGTTGACGGTTGCAAACTATCCGTGGACGGTTGCAAACTATCCGTGGACAGTTGCAAACTATCCGTGGACGGTTGCAAACTATCCAGGGACGGTTGCAAACTATCCATGGACGGTAGCAAACTATCCGTGGACGGTTGCAAACTATCCGTGGAGGGTTGCAAACTATCCGTGGACGGTTGCAAACTATCCGTGGAAGGTTCAGAACTATCCTTGGACGGTTACCAACTATCTGTGGACCGTTGCAAACTATCCCTGGACGGTTGCAAACTATCCGTGGACGGTTCAAAACTATCCGTGGACGGTCGCAAACTATCCCTGGAAGGTCCAGAACTATCTGTGGACGGTTGCAAACTATCCGTGGACGGTTGCAAACTATCCGTGGACGGTTGAAAACTATCCATGGACGGTTGCAAACTATCCGTGGACGGTTGCAAACTATCTGTGGACGGTTTTTAAACTATCCGTGGATGGTTGCAAACTATCCGTGGACGGTTAAGAACTATCCGTGGATGGTTACCAACTATCCCTGGACGGTTGCAAACTATCCATGGATGTTTGAGAACTATCCGTGGACCGTTACCAACTATCCTTGGACCGTTGCAAACTACCCGTTTAGAACTATCCATGGACGGTTGCAAACTATCCATGGACGGTTGCAAACTATCCCTGGACGGTTGCAAACTATCCGTGGATGGTTCAAAACTATCCGTGGACGGTCGCAAACTATCCGTGGAAGGTCCAGAACTATCTGTGGACGGTTGCAAACTATCCGTGGACGGTTGCAAACTATCCGTGGACGGTTGCAAACTATCCATGGATGGTTGCAAACTATCGGTGGACGGTTACAAACTATCCGTGGACGGTCGCAAACTATCCGTAGACGGTTACAAACTATCCGTGGACGGTTGCAAACTATCCGTGGACGGTTGCAAACTATCCGTGGACGGTTGCAAACTATCCGTGGACGGTTACCAACTATCAGTGGACGGTTGCAAACTATCCGTGGATGGTTCAGAACTATCTGTGGACGGTTTCAAACTGTCTGTGGACTGTTACAAACTATCCTTGGACGGTTACCAACTATCCGTGGAGGGTTCAGAACTATCCGTGGACGGTTACCAACTATCGGTGGACGGTTGCAAACTATCCGTTGACTGTTGCAAACTATCCGTGGAGGGTTCAGAATTATCCATGGACGGTTACCAACTATCCGTGGACGCTTGTAAACTATCCGTGGACGGTTACAAACTATCCGTGGAGGGTTCAGAACTATCCGTGGACGGTTACCAACTATCTGTGGAGGGTTACCAACTATCCGTGGACGGTTGCAAACTATCCTTGGACGGTTACAAACTATCCCTGGACGGTTGCAAACTATTCGTGGACGGTTGCAAACTATCCGTGGACGGTTCCAAACTATCCGTAGACGGTTACCAACTATCCGTGAACGGTTGCAAACTATCCGTGGACGGTTACAAACTATCCGTGGACGGTTGCAAACTATCCGTGGACGGTTGCAAACTATCCGTGGACGGTTGCAAACTATCCGTGGACGGTTGCAAACTATCCGTGGACGGTTGCAAACTATCCGTGGAAGGTTCAGAACTATCCGTGGACGGTTACCAACTATCTGTGGACCGTTGCAAACTATCCCTGGACGTTTGCAAACTATGCGTTGACGGTTCAAAACTATCCGTGGACGGTTGCAAACTATCCGTGGAAGGTCCAGAACTATCCGTGGACGGTTGCAATCTATCCGTGGACGGTTACAAACTATCCGCGGATGGTTGCAAACTATCCGTGGACGGTTGCCAACTATCCGTGGATGGTTCAGAACTATCAGTGGACGGTTACCAACTATCCGTGGACGGTTACAAACTATCCATGGACGGTTACAAACTATCCGTGGACGGTTCAAAACTATCCGTGGACGGTCGCAAACTATCCGTGGAAGGTCCAGAACTATCTGTGGACGGTTGCAAACTATCCGTGGACGGTTGCAAACTATCCGTGGACGGTTGCAAACTATCCATGGATGGTTGCAAACTATCGGTGGACGGTTACAAACTATCCGTGGACGGTCGCAAACTATCCGTAGACGGTTACAAACTATCCGTGGACGGTTGCAAACTATCCGTGGACGGTTGCAAACTATCCGTGGACGGTTGCAAACTATCCGTGGACGGTTACCAACTATCAGTGGACGGTTGCAAACTATCCGTGGATGGTTCAGAACTATCTGTGGACGGTTTCCAACTGTCTGTGGACTGTTACAAACTATCCTTGGACGGTTACCAACTATCCGTGGAGGGTTCAGAACTATCCGTGGACGGTTACCAACTATCCGTGGATGGTTGCAAACTATCCGTTGACTGTTGCAAACTATCCGTGGAGGGTTCAGAATTATCCATGGACGGTTACCAACTATCCGTGGACGCTTGTAAACTATCCGTGGACGGTTACAAACTATCCGTGGAGGGTTCAGAACTATCCGTGGACGGTTACCAACTATCTGTGGAGGGTTACCAACTATCCGTGGACGGTTGCAAACTATCCTTGGACGGTTACAAACTATCCCTGGACGGTTGCAAACTATTCGTGGAAGGTTGGAAACTATCCGTGGACGGTTCCAAACTATCCGTAGACGGTTACCAACTATCCGTGGACGGTTGCAAACTATCCGTGGACGGTTACAAACTATCCGTGGACGGTTGCAAACTATCCGTGGACGGTTGCAAACTATCCGTGGACGGTTGCAAACTATCCGTGGACGGTTGCAAACTATCCGTGGACGGTTGCAAACTATCCGTGGAAGGTTCAGAACTATCCGTGGACGGTTACCAACTATCTGTGGACCGTTGCAAACTATCCCTGGACGGTTGCAAACTATCCGTGGACGGTTCAAAACTATCCGTGGACGGTTGCAAACTATCCGTGGAAGGTCCAGAACTATCCGTGGACGGTTGCAATCTATCCGTGGACGGTTACAAACTATCCGCGGATGGTTGCAAACTATCCGTGGACGGTTGCCAACTATCCGTGGATGGTTCAGAACTATCAGTGGACGGTTACCAACTATCCGTGGACGGTTACAAACTATCCATGGACGGTTACAAACTATCCGTGGATGGTTCAGAACTATCCGTGGACGGTTACAAACAATCCGTGGACGGTTACAAACAATCCGTGGACGGTTGCAAACTATCCGTGGACGGTTGCAAACTATACATGGACGGTTGCAAACTATCCGTGGACGGTTGCAAACTGTCCGTGGACGGTTACAAACTATCCGTGAAGGGTTCAGAACTATCTGTGGACGGTTACCAACTATCCGTGGACGGTTACAAACTATCCGTGGACGATTACCAACTATCCGTGGACGGTTGCAAACTATCCGTGGACGGTTGCAAACTATCCGTGGACGGTCGCAAACTATCCTTGGACGGTTGCAAACTATCCGTGGACGGTTGCAAACTATCCGTGGACGGTTACCAACTTTCCGTGGACGGTTGCAAACTATCCGTGGACGATTCAGAACTATCTGTGGATGGTTCAGAACTATCCGTGGACGGTTGCAAACTATCCGTGGAAGGTTCAGAACTATCCGTGGATGGTTCAGAACTATCCATGGACGGTTACCAACTATCCGTGGACGGTTGCAAACTATCCGTGGACGGTTGCAAACTATCCGTGGACGGTTACCAACAATCGGTGGACGGTTGCAAACTATCCGTGGACGGTTCCAAACTATCTGTGAACGGTTCCAAACTATCCGTGGACGGTTACAAACTATCCGTGGACGGTTGCAAACTATCCGTGGACGGTTGCAAACTATCCGTGGACAGTTGCAAACTATCCGTGGACGGTTGCAAACTATCCATGGACGGTTGCAAACTATCCATGGACGGTTGCAAACTATCCGTGGACGGTTGCAAACTATCCGTGGATGGTTGCAAACTATCCGTGGACGGTTGCAAACTATCCGTGGAAGGTTCAGAACTATCCGTGGACGGTTACCAACTATCTGTGGACCGTTGCAAACTATCCCTGGACGGTTGCAAACTATCCGTGGACGGTTCAAAACTATCCGTGGACGGTCGCAAACTATCCGTGGAAGGTCCAGAACTATCTGTGGACGGTTGCAAACTATCCGTGGACGGTTGCAAACTATCCGTGGACGGTTGAAAACTATCCATGGACGGTTGCAAACTATCCGTGGACGGTTGCAAACTATCTGTGGACGGTTTTTAAACTATCTGTGGATGGTTGCAAACTATCCGTGGACGGTTTAGAACTATCCGTGGATGGTTACCAACTATCCCTGGACGGTTGCAAACTATCCATGGATGTTTGAGAACTATCCGTGGACGGTTACCAACTATCCTTGGACCGTTGCAAACTACCCGTTTAGAACTATCCATGGACGGTTGCAAACTATCCATGGACGGTTGCAAACTATCCGTGGACGGTTGCAAACTATCCGTGGACGGTTGCAAACTATCCGTGGACGGTTGCAAACTATCCGTGGACGGTTGCAAACTATCCGTGGAAGGTTCAGAACTATCCGTGGACGGTTACCAACTATCTGTGGACCGTTGCAAACTATCCCTGGACGGTTGCAAACTATCCGTGGACGGTTCAAAACTATCCGTGGACGGTCGCAAACTATCCGTGGAAGGTCCAGAACTATCTGTGGACGGTTGCAAACTATCCGTGGACGGTTGCAAACTATCCGTGGACGGTTGCAAACTATCCATGGATGGTTGCAAACTATCCGTGGACGGTTGCAAACTATCTGTGGACGGTTTTTAAACTATCCGTGGATGGTTGCAAACTATCCGTGGACGGTTTAGAACTATCCGTGGATGGTTACCAACTATCCCTGGACGGTTGCAAACTATCCATGGATGTTTGAGAACTATCCGTGGACGGTTACCAACTATCCTTGGACCGTTGCAAACTACCCGTTTAGAACTATCCATGGACGGTTGAGAACTATCCGTGAACGGTTGCAAACTATCCATAGATGGTTGAGAACTATCCGTGGACGGTTACAAACTATCCGTGGACGGTTGCAAACTATCCGTGGACGGTTGCAAACTATCCGTGGACGGTTGAAATCTACCTGTGGACAGTTGCAAACTATCTTGATTATCTTTGTATGAATGCAATTTTCTCTGAAACTATGCCAGCTACTGAAACGAAAATTTCAAAGTTTATGCTTTAATGTACGGCAAGTTGAAATATGGTCAGCAATTGTCAACAAAATATTTCGTTCATAATTTATTCACAATTGAAATGTTAGTTTTCTATTTGCAGCTCAAAAACTTTCCTTAAAAACTTTGTAATTTCAAAATTTTAGCGGCATTAGAGAACTCAATAATATTTTTTTTGAATGTCCCAAAAACTCATTTTCCTGGTGTGATTAACTTTCTTATTGGTAATTTTTACTTTTTCTAGCTCGTTAGTTTTATAGTTTTTTGTAAAATCTCAACCGTACAAAGTAAACCCTTAGATTTCTTATTTTGTTTATGAAACAAAAAATCTTGATTGATCTTTGTATAAATGCAATTTTTTCTGAAACTATGCAAGATCCTGAAACGAAAATTTCACAGATTATTCTTAAAGGTACGGCGAGTTCATATGTGGTCTGCAATTGTCAACAAAATATTTAATTCATAATTTATTCACAATTGAAATGTTAGTTTTCTATTGGCAGCTCAAAAAATTTCCTTAAAAACTTTGTAATTTCAAAATTTCAGCGGCATTAGGGAACTCAAAAGTGTTTTTCAATGTCGCAAAAACTTGTTTTTCTGGTGTGGTTGACTTTCTAATTGACAATTATGACTTTTTCTAGTTCCTTAGTTTCATAGTTTTTTGTAAAATCTCAACCGTACAAAGTAAACCCTTTGATTTCTGATTTGGTTTATAAAAAAAAAGATCTTTATTTATCTTTGTATGAATGCAATTTTCTCTGGAACTATGCAAGATACTGAAACGAAAATTCAACAGATTATTACTGAAGGCACGGAAAATTCAATTATGGTCTGCAATTGTCAACAAAATATTTGGTTCATGTTTTATTTACAATTAAAATGTTAGTTTTCAATTTGTACCTTAAAAAATTTCCTTGAAAACTTTGTAATTTTAAACTTTCAGCGGCATTAGAGAACTCAAAACTGTTTTTGAATGTCCCTAAAACTTGTTTTTCTGGTGTGGTTAACTTTCTTATTGGTAATTTTGACTTTATCTAGCTCGTTAGTTTCATAGTTTTTTGTAAAATCTCAACCGTACAAGGTAAACCCTTAGATTTCTGATTTGCTTTATGAAACAAAAAATCTTGATTTATCTTTCTATGAATGCAATTTTCTCTGAAACTATGCAAGATACTGAAACGACAATTTCACAGATTATTCTTGAAGGTACGGCAAGTTCAAATATGGTAAGCAATTGTCAACAAAATATTTGGTTCATGTTTTATTTACAATTGAAATGTTAGTTTTCAATTTGCAGCTTAAAAAATTTCCTCAAAAACTTCGTAATTTCAAACTTTCAGCGGCATTAGAGAACTCAAAAGTGTTTTCGAATGTCCCAAAAACTTATTTTTCTGGTGTGGTTGACTTACTAATTGATAATTATGACTTTTTCTAGTTCCTTAGTTTCATAGTTTTTTTTAAAATCTCAACCGCACAAAGTAAACCCTTAGATTTCTGATTACGGTTATGAAACAAAAAATCTTGATTTATCTTTGTATGAATGCAATTTTCTCTGAAACTATGCAAGATACTGAAACTACAATTTCACAGATTATTCTTGAAGGTACGCCAAGTTCAAATATGTTAAGCAATTGTCAACAAAACATTTGGTTTATGTTTTATTAACATATGAAATGTTAGTTTTCGATTTGCAGCTTAAAAAATTTCCTTAAAAACTTTGTAATTTCAAACTTTCAGCGGCATTAGAGAACTCAAAAGTGTTTTTGAATGTCCCAAAAACTTGTTTTTCTGGTGTGGTTGACTTTTTAATTGACAATTATGACTTTTTCTAGTTTCTTAGTTTCATAGTTTTTTGTAAAATCTCAACCGTACAAGGTAAACCCTTAGATTTCTGATTTGCTTTATGAAACAAAAAATCTTGATTTATCTTTCTATGAATGCAATTTTCTCTGAAACTATGCAAGATACTGAAACGATAATTTCACAGATTATTCTTGAAGGTACGGCAAGTTCAAATATGGTAACCAATTGTCAACAAAATATTTGGTTCATGTTTTATTTACAATTGAAATGTTAGTTTTCAATTTGCAGCTTAAAAAATTTCCTCAAAAACTTCGTAATTTCAAACTTTCAGCGGCATTAGAGAACTCAAAAGTGTTTTCGAATGTCCCAAAAACTTATTTTTCTGGTGTGGTTGACTTACTAATTGATAATTATGACTTTTTCTAGTTCCTTAGTTTCATAGTTTTTTGTAAAATCTCAACCGCACAAAGTAAACCCTTAGATTTCTGATTACGGTTATGAAACAAAAAATCTTGATTTATCTTTGTATGAATGCAATTTTCTCTGAAACTATGCAAGATACTGAAACTACAATTTCACAGATTATTCTTGAAGGTACGCCAAGTTCAAATATGGTAAGCAATTGTCAACAAAACATTTGGTTTATGTTTTATTAACATATGAAATGTTAGTTTTCGATTTGCAGCTTAAAAAATTTCCTTAAAAACTTTGTAATTTCAAACTTTCAGCGGCATTAGAGAACTCAAAAGTGTTTTTGAATGTCCCAAAAACTTGTTTTTCTGGTGTGGTTGACTTTCTAATTGACAATTATGACTTTTTCTAGTTTCTTAGTTTCATAGTTTTTTGTAAATCTCAACCGTACAAAGTAAACCCTTAGATTTCTGATTTGGTTTATGAAACAAAAAGATCTTGATTTATCTTTGTATGAATGCAATTTTCTCTGAAACTATGCAAGATACTGAAACGACAATTTCACAGATTATTCTTGAAAGTACGGCAAGTTCAAATATGCTAATCAATTGTCAACAAAATATTTGGTTCATGTTTTATTTACAATTGAAATGTTAGTTTTCAATTTGCAGCTTAAAAAATTTCCTCAAAAACTTTGTAATTTCAAACTTTCAGCGGCATTAGAGAACTCAAAAATGTTTTCGAATGTCCCAAAAACTTGTTTTTCTTGTGTGGTTGACTTACTAATTGATAATATGACTTTTTCTAGTTCCTTAGTTTCATAGTTTTTTGTGAAATCTCAACCGTACAAAGTAAACCCTTTGATTTCTGATTTGGTTTATGAAACAAAAGATCTAGATTTATCTTTGTATGAATGCAATTTTCTCTGAAACTATGCAAGATACTGAAACGAAGATTCAACAGATTATTACTGAAGGCACGGAAAGTTCAAATATGGTCAGCAATTGTCAACAAAATATTTGGTTCATGTTTTATTTACAATTGAAATGTTAGTTTTCAATTTGTAGTTTAAAAAATTTCCTTAAAAACTTTGTAATTTCAAACTTTCAGCGGCATTAGAGAACTCAAAAGTGTTTTTGAATGTCCCAAAAACTTTTTTTCTGGTGTGGTTGACTTTCTAATTGACAATTATGACTTTTTCTAGTTCCTTAGTTTCATAGTTTTTTGTGAAATCTCAACCGTATAAAGTAAACCCTTAGATTTCTGATTTGGTTTTTGAAACAAAAAATCTTGATTTATCTTTGTATGAATGCAATTTTCTCTGAAACTATGCAAGATACTGAAACGACAATTTCACAGATTATTCTTGAAGGTACGGCGATTTCAAATATGGTCAGCAATGGTCAAAAAAATATTTGGTTCATGTTTTATTAACATATGAAATGTTAGTTTTCAATTTGCAGCTTAAAAAATTTCCTTAAAAACTTTGTAATTTCAAACTTTCAGCGGCATTAGAGAACTCAAAAGTGTTTTTGAATGTCCCAAAAACTTGTTTTTCTGGTGTGGTTGACTTTCTAATTGACAATAAAGACTTTTTCTAGTTTCTTAGTTTCATAGTTTTTTGTAAAATCTCAACCGTACAAAGTAAACCCTTGGATTTCTGATTTGGTTTATGAAACAAAAAGATCTTGATTTATCTTTGTATGAATGCAATTTTCTCTGAAACTATGCAAGATACTGAAACGAAGATTCAATAGATTATTACTGAAGGCACGGAAAGTTCAAATATGGTCAGCAATTGTCAACAAAATATTTGGTTCATGATTTATTTACAATTAAAATATTAGTTTTCAATTTGTAGTTTAAAAAATTTCCTCAAAAACTTTGTAATTTCAAACTTTCAGCGGCATTAGAGAACTCAAAAGTGTTTTCGAATGTCCCAAAAACTTATTTTTCTGGTGTGGTTGACTTACTAATTGATAATATGACTTTTTCTAGTTCCTTAGTTTCATAGTTTTTTGTGAAATCTCAACCGTACAAAGTAAACCCTTTGATTTCTGATTTGGTTTATGAAACAAAAGATCTTGATTTATCTTTGTATGAATGCAATTTTCTCTGAAACTATGCAAGATACTGAAACGAAGATTCAACAGATTATTACTGAAGGCACGGAAAGTTCAAATATGGTCAGCATTTGTCAACAAAATATTTGGTTCATGTTTTATTTACAATTGAAATGTTAGTTTTCAATTTGTAGTTTAAAAAATTTCCTTAAAAACTTTGTAATTTCAAACTTTCAGCGGCATTAGAGAACTCAAAAGTGTTTTTGAATGTCCCAAAAACATTTTTTCTGGTGTGGTTGACTTTCTAATTGACAATTATGACTTTTTCTAGTTCCTTAGTTTCATAGTTTTTTGTGAAATCTCAACCGTATAAAGTAAACCCTTAGATTTCTGATTTGGTTTTTGAAACAAAAAATCTTGATTTATCTTTGTATGAATGCAATTTTCTCTGAAACTATGCAAGATACTGAAACGACAATTTCACAGATTATTCTTGAAGGTACGGCAAGTTCAAATATGGTAAGCAATTGTCAACAAAATATTTGGTTCATGTTTTATTTACAATTGAAATGTTAGTTTTCAATTTGCAGCTTAAAAAATTTCCTCAAAAACTTTGTAATTTCAAACTTTCAGCGGCATTAGAGAACTCAAAAGTGTTTTCGAATGTCCCAAAAACTTATTTTTCTGGTGTGGTTGACTTACTAATTGATAATTATGACTTTTTCTAGTTCCTTAGTTTCATAGTTTTTTGTAAAATCTCAACCGCACAAAGTAAACCCTTAGATTTCTGATTACGGTTATGAAACAAAAAATCTTGATTTATCTTTGTATGAATGCAATTTTCTCTGAAACTATGCAAGATACTGAAACGACAATTTCACAGATTATTCGTGAAGGTACGCCAAGTTCAAATATGGTAAGCAATTGTCAACAAAACATTTGGTTTATGTTTTATTTACAATTGAAATGTTAGTTTTCAATTTGCAGCTTAAACAATTTCCTTAAAAACTTTGTGATTTCAAACTTTCAGCGGCATTAGAGAACTCAAAAGTGTTTTTGAATGTCCCAAAAACTTATTTTTCTGGTGTGGTTGACTTTCTAATTGATAAATTTGACTTTTTCTAGTTCCTTAGTTTCATAGTTTTTTGTAAAATCTCAACCGTACAAAGTAAACCCTTTGATTTCTGATTTGGTTTATGAAACAAAAGATCTAGATTTATCTTTGTATGAATGCAATTTTCTCTGAAACTATGCAAGATACTGAAACGAAGATTCAACAGATTATTACTGAAGGCACGGAAAGTTCAAATATGGTCAGCAATTGTCAACAAAATATTTGGTTCATGTTTTATTTACAATTGAAATGTTAGTTTTCAATTTGTAGTTTAAAAAATTTCCTTAAAAACTTTGTAATTTCAAACTTTCAGCGGCATTAGAGAACTCAAAAGTGTTTTTGAATGTCCCAAAAACTTTTTTTCTGGTGTGGTTGACTTTCTAATTGACAATTATGACTTTTTCTAGTTCCTTAGTTTCATAGTTTTTTGTGAAATCTCAACCGTATAAAGTAAACCCTTAGATTTCTGATTTGGTTTTTGAAACAAAAAATCTTGATTTATCTTTGTATGAATGCAATTTTCTCTGAAACTATGCAAGATACTGAAACGACAATTTCACAGATTATTCTTGAAGGTACGGCGATTTCAAATATGGTCAGCAATGGTCAAAAAAATATTTGGTTCATGTTTTATTAACATATGAAATGTTAGTTTTCAATTTGCAGCTTAAAAAATTTCCTTAAAAACTTTGTAATTTCAAACTTTCAGCGGCATTAGAGAACTCAAAAGTGTTTTTGAATGTCCCAAAAACTTGTTTTTCTGGTGTGGTTGACTTTCTAATTGACAATAAAGACTTTTTCTAGTTTCTTAGTTTCATAGTTTTTTGTAAAATCTCAACCGTACAAAGTAAACCCTTGGATTTCTGATTTGGTTTATGAAACAAAAAGATCTTGATTTATCTTTGTATGAATGCAATTTTCTCTGAAACTATGCAAGATACTGAAACGAAGATTCAATAGATTATTACTGAAGGCACGGAAAGTTCAAATATGGTCAGCAATTGTCAACAAAATATTTGGTTCATGATTTATTTACAATTAAAATGTTAGTTTTCAATTTGTAGTTTAAAAAATTTCCTCAAAAACTTTGTAATTTCAAACTTTCAGCGGCATTAGAGAACTCAAAAGTGTTTTCGAATGTCCCAAAAACTTATTTTTCTGGTGTGGTTGACTTACTAATTGATAATATGACTTTTTCTAGTTCCTTAGTTTCATAGTTTTTTGTGAAATCTCAACCGTACAAAGTAAACCCTTTGATTTCTGATTTGGTTTATGAAACAAAAGATCTTGATTTATCTTTGTATGAATGCAATTTTCTCTGAAACTATGCAAGATACTGAAACGAAGATTCAACAGATTATTACTGAAGGCACGGAAAGTTCAAATATGGTCAGCATTTGTCAACAAAATATTTGGTTCATGTTTTATTTACAATTGAAATGTTAGTTTTCAATTTGTAGTTTAAAAAATTTCCTTAAAAACTTTGTAATTTCAAACTTTCAGCGGCATTAGAGAACTCAAAAGTGTTTTTGAATGTCCCAAAAACTTTTTTTCTGGTGTGGTTGACTTTCTAATTGACAATTATGACTTTTTCTAGTTCCTTAGTTTCATAGTTTTTTGTGAAATCTCAACCGTATAAAGTAAACCCTTAGATTTCTGATTTGGTTTTTGAAACAAAAAATCTTGATTTATCTTTGTATGAATGCAATTTTCTCTGAAACTATGCAAGATACTGAAACGACAATTTCACAGATTATTCTTGAAGGTACGGCAAGTTCAAATATGGTAAGCAATTGTCAACAAAATATTTGGTTCATGTTTTATTTACAATTGAAATGTTAGTTTTCAATTTGCAGCTTAAAAAATTTCCTCAAAAACTTTGTAATTTCAAACTTTCAGCGGCATTAGAGAACTCAAAAGTGTTTTCGAATGTCCCAAAAACTTATTTTTCTGGTGTGGTTGACTTACTAATTGATAATTATGACTTTTTCTAGTTCCTTAGTTTCATAGTTTTTTGTAAAATCTCAACCGCACAAAGTAAACCCTTAGATTTCTGATTACGGTTATGAAACAAAAAATCTTGATTTATCTTTGTATGAATGCAATTTTCTCTAAAACTATGCAAGATACTGAAACGACAATTTCACAGATTATTCTTGAAGGTACGCCAAGTTCAAATATGGTAAGCAATTGTCAACAAAACATTTGGTTTATGTTTTATTTACAATTGAAATGTTAGTTTTCAATTTGCAGCTTAAACAATTTCCTTAAAAACTTTGTGATTTCAAACTTTCAGCGG
The DNA here is from genome assembly GCF_057945365.1 of Rhopilema esculentum. Classification (NCBI taxonomy): domain Eukaryota; kingdom Metazoa; phylum Cnidaria; class Scyphozoa; order Rhizostomeae; family Rhizostomatidae; genus Rhopilema; species Rhopilema esculentum. The sequence continues at coordinate 71,265 of NW_028300847.1, forward strand.
CATTAGAGAACTCAAAAGTGTTTTTGAATGTCCCAAAAACTTATTTTTCTGGTGTGGTTGACTTTCTAATTGATAAATTTGACTTTTTCTAGTTCCTTAGTTTCATAGTTTTTTGTAAAATCTCAACCGTACAAAGTAAACCATTAGATTTCTGATTTTGTATATGAAACAAAAAATCTTGATTTATCTTTGTATGAATGCAATTTTCTCTGAAACTATGAAAGCTACTGAAACAAAAATTTCACAGATTATTTTTGAAGGTATGGCGAGTTCAAACGTAGTCAGCAATCGTCAAAAAAATATTTGTTTCATGTTTTATTAACATATGAAATGTTAGCTTTCAATTTGCAGCTTAAAAAATTTCCTTAAAATTTTTGTAATTTCAAACTTTCAGCGGCATTAGAGAACTCAAAAGTGTTTTTGAATGTCCCAAAAACTTGTTTTTCTGGTGTGGTTGACTTTCTAATTGACAATTATGACTTTTTCTAGTTCCTTAGTTTCATAGTTTTTTGTAAAATCTAAACCGTACAAAGTAAACCCTTAGATTTCTGATTTGGTTTATGAAACAAAAAGATCTTGATTTATCTTTGTATGAATGCAATTTTCTCTGAAACTATGCAAGATACTGAAACGACAATTTCACAGATTATTCTTGAAGGTACGGCAAGTTCAAATATGCTAATCAATTGTCAACAAAATATTTGGTTCATGTTTTATTTACAATTGAAATGTTAGTTTTCAATTTGCAGCTTAAAAAATTTCCTCAAAAACTTTGTAATTTCAAACTTTCAGCGGCATTAGAGAACTCAAAAATGTTTTCGAATGTCCCAAAAACTTGTTTTTCTTGTGTGGTTGACTTACTAATTGATAATATGACTTTTTCTAGTTCCTTAGTTTCATAGTTTTTTGTGAAATCTCAACCGTACAAAGTAAACCCTTTGATTTCTGATTTGGTTTATGAAACAAAAGATCTTGATTTATCTTTGTATGAATGCAATTTTCTCTGAAACTATGCAAGATACTGAAACAAAGATTCAACAGATTATTACTGAAGGCACGGAAAGTTCAAATATGGTCAGCAATTGTCAACAAAATATTTGGTTCATGTTTTATTTACAATTGAAATGTTAGTTTTCAATTTGTAGTTTAAAAAATTTCCTTAACAACTTTGTAATTTCAAACTTTCAGCGGCATTAGAGAACTCAAAAGTGTTTTTGAATGTCCCAAAAACTTGTTTTTCTGGTGTGGTTGACTTTCTAATTGACAATAAAGACTTTTCCTAGTTTCTTAGTTTCATAGTTTTTTGTAAAATCTCAACCGTACAAAGTAAACCCTTGGATTTCTGATTTGGTTTATGAAACAAAAAGATCTTGATTTATCTTTGTATGAATGCAATTTTCTCTGAAACTATGCAAGATACTGAAACGAAGATTCAATAGATTATTACTGAAGGCACGGAAAGTTCAAATATGGTCAGCAATTGTCAACAAAATATTTGGTTCATGTTTTATTCACAATTAAAATGTTAGTTTTCAATTTGTAGTTTAAAAAATTTCCTTAAAAACTTTGTGATTTCAAACTTTCAGCGGCATTAGAGAACTCAAAAGTGTTTTTGAATGTCCCAAAAACTTTTTTTCAGTGTGGTTGACTTTCTAATTGACAATTATGACTTTTTCTAGTTCCTTAGTTTCATAGTTTTTTGTGAAATCTCAACCGTATAAAGTAAACCCTTAGATTTCTGATTTGGTTTTTGAAACAAAAAATCTTGATTTATCTTTGTATGAATGCAATTTCCTCTGAAACTATGCAAGATACTGAAACGACAATTTCACAGGGCATTCTTGAAGGTACGGCGAGTTCAAATATGGTCAGCAATTGTCAACAAAATATTGCGTTCATGTTTTATTCTCAATTGAAATGTTAGGTTTCAATTTTCAGCTTAATCAAGTTCCTTAAAAACTTTGTAATTTCAAATTTTCAGCGGCATTAGAGAACTCAAAAGTGTTTTTGAATGTCCCAAAAAGTTGTTTTTCTGGTGTGGTTGACTTTCTAATTGACAATTATGACTTTTTCTAGTTCCTTAGTTTCATAGTTTTTTGTAAAATCTCAACCGTATAAAGTAAACCCTTGGATTTCTGATTTGCTTTATGAAACAAAAAATCTTGATTTATTTTTCTATGAATGCAATTTTCTCTGAAACTATGCAAGATACTGAAACGACAATTTCACAGATTATTCTTGAAGGTACGGCAAGTTCAAATATGGTAAGCAATTGTCAACAAAGTATTTGGTTCATGTTTTATTTACAATTGAAATGTTAGTTTTCAATTTGTAGCTTAAAAAATTTCCTTAAAAACTTTGTAATTTCAAACTTTCAGCGGCATTAGAGAACTCAAAAGTGTTTTTGAATGTCCCAAAAACTTGTTTTTCTGGTGTGGTTGACTTTCTAATTGACAATAAAGACTTTTCCTAGTTTCTTAGTTTCATAGTTTTTTGTAAAATCTCAACCGTACAAAGTAAACCCTTGGATTTCTGATTTGGTTTATGAAACAAAAAGATCTTGATTTATCTTTGTATGAATGCAATTTTCTCTGAAACTATGCAAGATACTGAAACGAAGATTCAATAGATTATTACTGAAGGCACGGAAAGTTCAAATATGGTCAGCAATTGTCAACAAAATATTTGGTTCATGTTTTATTCACAATTAAAATGTTAGTTTTCAATTTGTAGTTTAAAAAATTTCCTTAAAAACTTTGTGATTTCAAACTTTCAGCGGCATTAGAGAACTCAAAAGTGTTTTTGAATGTCCCAAAAACTTTTTTTCAGTGTGGTTGACTTTCTAATTGACAATTATGACTTTTTCTAGTTCCTTAGTTTCATAGTTTTTTGTGAAATCTCAACCGTATAAAGTAAACCCTTAGATTTCTGATTTGGTTTTTGAAACAAAAAATCTTGATTTATCTTTGTATGAATGCAATTTTCTCTGAAACTATGCAAGATACTGAAACGACAATTTCACAGGGCATTCTTGAAGGTACGGCGAGTTCAAATATGGTCAGCAATTGTCAACAAAATATTGCGTTCATGTTTTATTCACAATTGAAATGTTAGGTTTCAATTTTCAGCTTAATCAAGTTCCTTAAAAACTTTGTAATTTCAAATTTTCAGCGGCATTAGAGAACTCAAAAGTGTTTTTGAATGTCCCAAAAAGTTGTTTTTCTGGTGTGGTTGACTTTCTAATTGACAATTATGACTTTTTCTAGTTCCTTAGTTTCATAGTTTTTTGTAAAATCTCAACCGTATAAAGTAAACCCTTGGATTTCTGATTTGCTTTATGAAACAAAAAATCTTGATTTATTTTTCTATGAATGCAATTTTCTCTGAAACTATGCAAGATACTGAAACGACAATTTCACAGATTATTCTTGAAGGTACGGCAAGTTCAAATATGGTAAGCAATTGTCAACAAAGTATTTGGTTCATGTTTTATTTACAATTGAAATGTTAGTTTTCAATTTGTAGCTTAAAAAATTTCCTTAAAAACTTTGTAATTTCAAACTTTCAGCGGCATTAGAGAACTCAAAAGTATTTTTGAATGTCCCAAAAACTTTTTTTTTGGTGTGGTTAATTTTCTAATTGATAAATTTGACTTTTTCTAGTTCCTTAGTTTCATAGTTTTTTGTAAAATCTCAACCGTACAAAGTAAACCATTAGATTTCTGATTTTGTATATGAAACAAAAAATCTTGATTTATCATTGTATGAATGCAATTTTCTCTGAAACTATGAAAGCTACTGAAGCAAAAATTTCACAGATTATTTTTGAAGGTACGGCGAGTTCAAACGTAGTCAGCAATCGTCAAAAAAATATTTGGTTCATGTTTTATTAACATATGAAATGTTAGTTTTCGATTTGCAGCTTAAAAAATTTCCTTAAAAACTTTGTAATTTCAAACTTTCAGCGGCATTAGAGAACTCAAAAGTGTTTTTGAATGTCCCAAAAACTTGTTTTTCTGGTGTGGTTGACTTTCTAATTGACAATTATGACTTTTTCTAGTTTCTTAGTTTCATAGTTTTTTGTAAAATCTCAACCGTACAAAGTAAACCCTTAGATTTCTGATTTGGTTTATGAAACAAAAAGATCTTGAATTTTCTTTGTATGAATGCAATTTTCTCTGAAACTATGCAAGATACTGAAACGACAATTTCACAGATTATTCTTGAAGGTACGGCAAGTTCAAATATGCTAATCAATTGTCAACAAAATATTTGGTTCATGTTTTATTTACAATTGAAATGTTAGTTTTCAATTTGCAGCTTAAAAAATTTCCTCAAAAACTTTGTAATTTCAAACTTTCAGCGGCATCAGAGAACTCAAAAATGTTTTCGAATGTCCCAAAAACTTGTTTTTCTTGTGTGGTTGACTTACTAATTGATAATATGACTTTTTCTAGTTCCTTAGTTTCATAGTTTTTTGTGAAATCTCAACCGTACAAAGTAAACCCTTCGATTTCTGATTTGGTTTATGAAACAAAAGATCTTGATTTATCTTTGTATGAATGCAATTTTCTCTGAAACTATGCAAGATACTGAAACGAAGATTCAACAGATTAATACTGAAGGCACGGAAAGTTCAAATATGGTCAGCAATTGTCAACAAAATATTTGGTTCATGTTTTATTCACAATTGAAATGTTAGGTTTCATTTTTCAGCTTAATCAAGTTCCTTAAAAACTTTGTATTTTCAAATTTTCAGCGGCATTAGAGAACTCAAAAGTGTTTTTGAATGTCCCAAAAAATTGTTTTTTTGGTGTGGTTAATTTTCTAATTGATAAATTTGACTTTTTCTAGTTCCTTAGTTTCATAGTTTTTTGTAAAATCTCAACCGTACAAAGTAAACCATTAGATTTCTGATTTTGTATATGAAACAAAAAATCTTGATTTATCTTTGTATGAATGCAATTTTCTCTGAAACTATGAAAGCTACTGAAACAAAAATTTCACAGATTATTTTTGAAGGTACGGCGAGTTCAAACGTAGTCAGCAATCGTCAACAAAATATTTGGTTCATGTTTTATTAACATATGAAATGTTAGTTTTCGATTTGCAGCTTAAAAAATTTCCTTAAAAACTTTGTAATTTCAAACTTTCAGCGGCATTAGAGAACTCAAAAGTGTTTTTGAATGTCCCAAAAACTTGTTTTTCTGGTGTGGTTGACTTTCTAATTGACAATTATGACTTTTTCTAGTTTCTTAGTTTCATAGTTTTTTGTAAAATCTCAACCGTACAAAGTAAACCCTTAGATTTCTGATTTGGTTTATGAAACAAAAAGATCTTGAATTATCTTTGTATGAATGCAGTTTTCTCTGAAACTATGCAAGATACTGAAACGACAATTTCACAGATTATTCTTGAAGGTACGGCAAGTTCAAATATGCTAATCAATTGTCAACAAAATATTTGGTTCATGTTTTATTCACAATTGAAATGTTAGTTTTCAATTTGCAGCTTAAAAAATTTCCTCAAAAACTTTGTAATTTCAAATTTTCAGCGGCATTAGAGAACTCAAAAGTGTTTTTGAATGTCCCAAAAACTTGTTTTTCTGGTGTGGTTGACTTTCTAATTGACAATTAAGACTTTTTCTAGTTTCTTAGTTTCATAGTTTTTTGTAAAATCTCAACCGTACAAAGTAACCCCTTGGATTTCTGATTTGGTTTATGAAACAAAAAGATCTTGATTTATCTTTGTATGAATGCAATTTTCTCTGAAACCATGCAAGATACTGAAACGAAGATTCAATAGATTATTACTGAAGGCACGGAAAGTTCAAATATGGTCAGCAATTGTCAACAAAATATTTGGTTCATGTTTTATTTACAATTAAAATGTTAGTTTCCAGTTTGTAGTTTAAAAAATTTCCTTAAAAACTTTGTAATTTCAAACTTTCAGCGGCATTAGAGAACTCAAAAGTGTTTTTGAATGTCCCAAAAACTTTTTTTTTGGTGTGGTTAATTTTCTAATTGATAATTTTAATTTTTTCTATTTCCTTAGTTTCATAGTTTTTTGTAAAATCTCAACCGTACAAAGTAAACCCTTAGATTTCTGATTTGGTTTATGAAACAAAAAATCTTGATTTATCTTTGTATGAATGCATTTTTCTCTGAAACTATGCAAGATACTGAAACGAAATATCAACAGATTATTACTGAAGGTACGGAAAGTTCAAATATGGTCAGCAATTGTCAACAAAATATTTGGTTCATGTTTTATTTACAATTGAAATGTTAGTTTTCAATTTGTAGTTTAAAAAATTTCCTTAACAACTTTGTAATTTCAAACTTTCAGCGGCATTAGAGAACTCAAAAGTGTTTTTGAATGTCCCAAAAACTTGTTTTTCTGGTGTGGTTGACTTTTTAATTTATAATTTTGACTTTTTCTAGTTCCTTAGTTTCATAGTTTTTTGTAAAATCTCAACCGTACAAAGTAAACCCTTAGATTTCTGATTTTGTATATGAAACAAAATATCTTGATTTAGCTTTGTAGGAATGCAATTGTCTCTGAAACTGTGCAAGATACTGAAACGAAAATTTTACAGATTATCCTGAAAGGTACGGCGAGTTCAAATATGGTCAGCAATTGTCAACAAAATATTTGATTCATGTTTTATTCACATTTGAAATGTTATTTTTCAATTTGTAGCTTGAAAAATTTCCTTAAAAACTTTGTAATTTCAAACTTTCAGCGGCAGTAGAGAACTGAAAAGTGTTTTTGAATGTCCCAAAAACTTCTTTTTCAGGTTTTTTTTTATTAATTTTCTAATTGATAATTTTGATTTTTTCTAGTTCCTTATTTTCAAATTTTTTTGTAAAATCTCAACCGTACAAAGTAAACCCTTAGATTTCTGGTTTTTGTATATGAAACAAAATATCTTGATTTAGCTTTGTAGGAATGCAATTTTCTCTGAAACTGTGCAGGATACTGAAACGAAAATTTCACAGATTATTCTGAAAGGTACGGCGAGTTCAGATATGGTCAGCAATTGTCAACAAATAATTGATTCATGTTTTATTCACATTTGAAATGTTATTTTTCAATTTGCAGCTTAAAAAATTTCCTTAAAAACTTTGTAATTTCAAAATTTCAGCGGCATTAGAGAACGCGAAAGTGTTTTTAAATGTCCCAAAAACTTCTTTTTCTGGTGTGGTTGACTTTCTAATCGATAATTTTGACTTTTACTAGTTCCTTAGTTTCATAGTTTTTTGTAAAATCTCAACCGTACAAAGTAAACCCTTTGATTTCTGATTTGGTTTATGAAACAAAAAATCTTGATTTATCTTTGTATGAATGCAATTTTTTCTGAAACTATGCAAAATACTGAAACGAAATATCAACAGATTATTACTGAAGGTACGGAAAGTTCAAATATGGTCAGCAATTGTCAACAAAATATTTGGTTCATGTTTTATTTACAATTGAAATGTTAGTTTTCAATTTGTAGCTTAAAAAATTTCCTTAAAAACTTTGTAATTTCAAACTTTCAGCGGCATTAGAGAACTCAAAAGTGTTTTTGAATGTCCCAAAAACTTGTTTTTCTGGGGTGGTTGACTTTCTAATTGATAATTTTGACTTTTACTAGTTCCTTAGTTTCATAGTTTTTTGTAAAATCTCAACCGTACAAAGTAAACCCTTTGATTTCTGATTTGGTTTATGAAACAAAAAATCTTGATTTATCTTTGTATGAATGCAATTTTTTCTGAAACTATGCAAAATACTGAAACGAAATATCAACAGATTATTACTGAAGGTACGGAAAGTTCAAATATGGTCAGCAATTGTCAACAAAATATTTGGTTCATGTTTTATTTACAATTGAAATGTTAGTTTTCAATTTGTAGCTTAAAAAATTTCCTTAAAAACTTTGTAATTTCAAACTTTCAGCGGCATTAGAGAACTCAAAAGTGTTTTTGAATGTCCAAAAAACTTGTTTTTCTGGGGTGGTTGACTTTCTAATTGACAATTATTGAATTTTCTAGTTACTTAGTTTCATAGTTTTTTGTGAAATCTCAACCGTACAAAGTAAACCCTTAGATTCCTGATTTTGTATATGAAACAAAATATCTTGATTTGGCTTTGTAGGAATGCAATTTTCTCTGAAACTGTGCAAGATACTGAAACGAAAATTTTACAGATTATTCTGAAAGGTACGGCGAGTTCAGATATGGTCAGCAATTGTCAACAAATAATTGACTCATGTTTTATTCACATTTGAAATGTTATTTTTCAATTTGCAGCTTAAAAAATTTCCTTAAAAACTTTGTAATTTCAAAATTTCAGCGGCATTAGAGAACGCGAAAGTGTTTTTAAATGTCCCAAAAACTTCTTTTTCTGGTGTGGTTGACTTTCTAATTGATAATTTTGACTTTTACTAGTTCCTTAGTTTCATAGTTTTTTGTAAAATCTCAACCGTACAAAGTAAACCCTTTGATTTCTGATTTGGTTTATGAAACAAAAAATCTTGATTTATCTTTGTATGAATGCAATTTTTTCTGAAACTATGCAAAATACTGAAACGAAATATCAACAGATTATTACTGAAGGTACGGAAAGTTCAAATATGGTCAGCAATTGTCAACAAAATATTTGGTTCATGTTTTATTTACAATTGAAATGTTAGTTTTCAATTTGTAGCTTAAAAAATTTCCTTAAAAACTTTGTAATTTCAAACTTTCAGCGGCATTAGAGAACTCAAAAGTGTTTTTGAATGTCCCAAAAACTTGTTTTTCTGGGGTGGTTGACTTTCTAATTGACAATTATTGAATTTTCTAGTTCCTTAGTTTCATAGTTTTTTGTGAAATCTCAACCGTACAAAGTAAACCCTTAGATTTCTGATTTTGTATATGAAACAAAATATCTTGATTTAGCTTTGTAGGAATGCAATTTTCTCTGAAACTGTGCAAGATACTGAAACGAAAATTTTACAGATTATCCTGAAAGGTACTGCGAGTTCAAATATGGTCAGCAATTGTCAACAAAATAATTGATTCATGTTTTATTCACATTTGAAATGTTAGTTTTCAATTTGCAGCTTAAACAATTTCCTTAACAACTTTGTAATTTCAAAATTTCAGCGGAATTAGAGAACGCGAAAGTGTTTTTAAATGTCCCAAAAACTTCTTTTTCTGGTGTGGTTGACTTTCTAATTGATAATTTTGACTTTTTCTAGTTCCTTAGTTTCATAGATTTTTGTAAAATCTCAACCGTACAAAGTAAACCCTTAGATTCCTGATTTTGTATATGAAACAAAATATCTTGATTTGGCTTTGTAGGAATGCAATTTTCTCTGAAACTGTGCAAGATACTGAAACGAAAATTTTACAGATTATCCTGAAAGGTACGGCAAGTTCAAATATGGTCAGCAATTGTCAACAAAATATTTGATTCATGTTTTATTCACATTTGAAATGTTATTTTTCAATTTGTAGCTTGAAAAATTTCCTTAAAAACTTTGTAATTTCATTTTTTCAGCGGCAGTAGAGTTCTGAAAAGTGTTTTTGAATGTCCCAAAAACTTCTTTTTTAGGTGTGGTTAATTTTCTAATTGATAATTTTGATTTTTTTAATTCCTTAGTTTCATAGTGTTTTGTAAAATCTCAACCGTACAAAGTAAACCCTTAGATTTCTGATTTTGTATATGAAACAAAATATCTTGATTTAGCTTTGTAGGAATGCAATTTTCTCTGAAACTGTTCAAGATACTGAAACGAAAATTTCACAGATTATTCTGAAAGGTACGGCGAGTTCAGATATGGTCAGCAATTGTCAACAAAATAATTGATTCATGTTTTATTCACATTTGAAATGTTTTTTTTCAATTTGCAGCTTAAACAATTTCCTTAAAAACTTTGTAATTTCAAAATTTCAGCGGCATTAGAGAACGCGAAAGTGTTTTTAAATGTCCCAAAAACTTCTTTTTCTGGTGTGGTTGACTTTCTAATTGATAATTTTGACTTTTTCTAGTTCCTTAGTTTCATAGTGTTTTGTAAAATCTCAACCGTACAAAGTAAACCCTTTGATTTCTGATTTGGTTTATGAAACAAAAAATCTTGATTTATCTTTGTATGAATGCAATTTTCTCTGAAACTATGCAAAATACTGAAACTAAATATCAACAGATTATTACTGAAGGTACGGAAAGTTCAAATATGGTCAGCAAATGTCAACAAAATATTTGGTTCATGTTTTATTTACAATTGAAATATTAGTTTTCAATTTGTAGCTTAAAAAATTTCCTTAAAAACTTTGTAATTTCAAACTTTCAGCGGCATTAGAGAACTCAAAAGTGTTTTTGAATGTCCCAAAAACTTGTTTTTCTGGGGTGGTTGACTTTCTAATTGACAATTATTGAATTTTCTAGTTCCTTAGTTTCATAGTTTTTTGTGAAATCTCAACCGTACAAAGTAAACCCTTAGATTTCTGATTTTGTATATGAAACAAAATATCTTGATTTAGCTTTGTAGGAATGCAATTTTCTCTGAAACTGTGCAAGATACTGAAACGAAAATTTTACAGATTATCCTGAAAGGTACTGCGAGTTCAAATATGGTCAGCAATTGTCAACAAAATAATTGATTCATGTTTTATTCACATTTGAAATGTTAGTTTTCAATTTGCAGCTTAAACAATTTCCTTAAAAACTTTGTAATTTCAAAATTTCAGCGGCATTAGAGAACGCGAAAGTGTTTTTAAATGTCCCAAAAACTTCTTTTTCTGGTGTGGTTGACTTTCTAATTGATAATTTTGACTTTTTCTAGTTCCTTAGCTTCATAGTTTTTTTGTAAAATCTCAACCGTACAAAGTAAACCCTTAGATTTCTGATTTTGTATATGAAACAAAAAATCTTGATTTTTCTTTGTATGAATGCAATTTTCTCTGAAACTATGCAAAATACTGAAACAAAAATTTCACAGATTATTCTTGAAGGTACGGCGAGTTCAGATATGGCCAGCAATTGTCAACAAAATATTTCGTTCATAATTTATTCACAATTGAAATGTTAGTTTTGAATTTGCAGCTTAAAAAATTTCCTTAAAAACTTTGTAATTTCAAACTTTCAGCGGCATTAGAGAACTCAAAAGTGTTTTTGAATGTCCCAAAAACTTGTTTTTCTGGTGTGGTTGACTTTCTAATTGATAATTATGACTTTTTCTAGTTCCTTAGTTTCATAGGTTTTTGTAAAATCTCAACCGTACAAAGTAAACCCTTTGATTTCTGATTTGGTTTATGAAACAAAAAATCTTGATTTATCTTTGTATGAATGCAATTTTCTCTGAAACTATGCAAGATACTGAAACGAAGATTCAACAGATTATTACTGAAGGCACGGAAAGTTCAAATATGGTCAGCAATTGTCAACAAAATATTTGGTTCATGTTTTATTTACAATTGAATTGTTACTTTTCAATTTGTAGCTTAAAAAATTTCCTTAAAAACTTTGTAATTTCAAACTTTCAGCGGCATTAGAGAACTCAAAAGTGTTTTTGAATGTCCCAAAAACTTGTTTTTCTGGTGTGGTTGACTTTCTAATTGACAATTATGACTTTTTCTAGTTTCTTAGTTTCAAAGTTTTTTGTAAAATCTCAACCGCACAAAGTAAACCCTTAGATTTCTGATTACGGTTATGAAACAAAAAATCTTGATTTATCTTTGTATGAATGCAATTTTCTCTGAAACTATGGAAGATACTGAAACGACAATTTCACAGATTATTCTTGAAGGTACGCCAAGTTCAAATATTGTAAGCAATTGTCAACAAAATATTTGGTTTATGTTTTATTTACAATTGAAATGTTAGTTTTCAATTTGCAGCTTAAACAATTTCCTTAAAAACTTTGTGATTTCAAACTTTCAGCGGCATTAGAGAACTCAAAAGTGTTTTTGAATGTCCCAAAAACTTATTTTTCTGGTGTGGTTGACTTTCTAATTGATAAATTTGACTTTTTCTAGTTCCTTAGTTTCATAGTTTTTTGTAAAATCCCAACCGTACAAAGTAAACCATTAGATTTCTGATTTTGTATATGAAACAAAAAATCTTGATTTATCTTTGTATGAATGCAATTTTCTCTGAAACTATCAAAGCTACTGAAACAAAAATTTCATAGATTATTTTTGAAGGTACGGCGAGTTCAAACGTAGTCAGCAATTGTCAACAAAATATTTGGTTCATGTTTTATTTACAATTGAAATGTTACTTTTCAATTTGTAGCTTAAAAAATTTCCTTAAAAACTTTGTAATTTCAAACTTTCAGCGGCATTAGAGAACTCAAAAGTGTTTTTGAATGTCCCAAAAACTTGTTTTTCTTGTGTGGTTGACTTTCTAATTGACAATTATGACTTTTTCTAGTTTCTTAGTTTCATAGTTTTTTGTAAAATCTCAACCGTACAAAGTAAACCCTTTGATTTCTGATTACGGTTATGAAACAAAAAATCTTGATTTATCTTTGTATGAATGCAATTTTCTCTGAAACTATGGAAGATACTGAAACGACAATTTCACAGATTATTCTTGAAGGTACGCCAAGTTCAAATATTGTAAGCAATTGTCAACAAAATATTTGGTTTATGTTTTATTTACAATTGAAATGTTAGTTTTCAATTTGCAGCTTAAACAATTTCCTTAAAAACTTTGTGATTTCAAACTTTCAGCGGCATTAGAGAACTCAAAAGTGTTTTTGAATGTCCCAAAAACTTATTTTTCTGGTGTGGTTGACTTTCTAATTGATAAATTTGACTTTTTCTAGTTCCTTAGTTTCATAGTTTTTTGTAAAATCCCAACCGTACAAAGTAAACCATTAGATTTCTGATTTTGTATATGAAACAAAAAATCTTGATTTATCTTTGTATGAATGCAATTTTCTCTGAAACTATCAAAGCTACTGAAACAAAAATTTCACAGATTATTTTTGAAGGTACGGCGAGTTCAAACGTAGTCAGCAATTGTCAACAAAATATTTGGTTCATGTTTTATTAACATATGAAATGTTAGTTTTCGATTCGCAGCTTAAAAAATTTCCTTAAAAACTTTGTAATTTCAAACTTTCAGCGGCATTAGAGAACTCAAAAGTGTTTTTGAATGTCCCAAAAACTTGTTTTTCTGGTTTGGTTGACTTTCTAATTGACAATTATGACTTTTTCTAGTTTCTTAGTTTCAAAGTTTTTTGTAAAATCTCAACCGCACAAAGTAAACCCTTAGATTTCTGATTACGGTTATGAAACAAAAAATCTTGATTTATCTTTGTATGAATGCAATTTTCTCTGAAACTATGGAAGATACTGAAACGACAATTTCACAGATTATTCTTGAAGGTACGCCAAGTTCAAATATTGTAAGCAATTGTCAACAAAATATTTGGTTTATGTTTTATTTACAATTGAAATGTTAGTTTTCAATTTGCAGCTTAAACAATTTCCTTAAAAACTTTGTGATTTCAAACTTTCAGCGGCATTAGAGAACTCAAAAGTGTTTTTGAATGTCCCAAAAACTTATTTTTCTGGTGTGGTTGACTTTCTAATTGATAAATTTGACTTTTTCTAGTTCCTTAGTTTCATAGTTTTTTGTAAAATCCCAACCGTACAAAGTAAACCATTAGATTTCTGATTTTGTATATGAAACAAAAAATCTTGATTTATCTTTGTATGAATGCAATTTTCTCTGAAACTATCAAAGCTACTGAAACAAAAATTTCACAGATTATTTTTGAAGGTACGGCGAGTTCAAACGTAGTCAGCAATTGTCAACAAAATATTTGGTTCATGTTTTATTTACAATTGAAATGTTACTTTTCAATTTGTAGCTTAAAAAATTTCCTTAAAAACTTTGTAATTTCAAACTTTCAGCGGCATTAGAGAGCTCAAAAGTGTTTTCGAATGTCCCAAAAACTTATTTTTCTGGTGTGGTTGACTTACTAATTGATAATTATGACATTTTCTAGTTTCTTAGTTTCATAGTTTTTTGTAAAATCTCAACCGCACAAAGTAAACCCTTAGATTTCTGATTACGGTTATGAAACAAAAAATCTTGATTTATCTTTGTATGAATGCAATTTTCTCTGAAACTATGGAAGATACTGAAACGACAATTTCACAGATTATTCTTGAAGGTACGCCAAGTTCAAATATTGTAAGCAATTGTCAACAAAATATTTGGTTTATGTTTTATTTACAATTGAAATGTTAGTTTTCAATTTGCAGCTTAAACAATTTCCTTAAAAACTTTGTGATTTCAAACTTTCAGCGGCATTAGAGAACTCAAAAGTGTTTTTGAATGTCCCAAAAACTTATTTTCTGGTGTGGTTGACTTTCTAATTGATAAATTTGACTTTTTCTAGTTCCTTAGTTTCATAGTTTTTTGTAAAATCCCAACCGTACAAAGTAAACCATTAGATTTCTGATTTTGTATATGAAACAAAAAATCTTGATTTATCTTTGTATGAATGCAATTTTCTCTGAAACTATCAAAGCTACTGAAACAAAAATTTCACAGATTATTTTTGAAGGTACGGCGAGTTCAAACGTAGTCAGCAATTGTCAACAAAATATTTGGTTCATGTTTTATTAACATATGAAATGTTAGTTTTCGATTCGCAGCTTAAAAAATTTCCTTAAAAACTTTGTAATTTCAAACTTTCAGCGGCATTAGAGAACTCAAAAGTGTTTTTGAATGTCCCAAAAACTTGTTTTTCTGGTGTGGTTGACTTTCTAATTGACAATTATGACTTTTTCTAGTTTCTTAGTTTCAAAGTTTTTTGTAAAATCTCAACCGCACAAAGTAAACCCTTAGATTTCTGATTACGGTTATGAAACAAAAAATCTTGATTTATCTTTGTATGAATGCAATTTTCTCTGAAACTATGGAAGATACTGAAACGACAATTTCACAGATTATTTTTGAAGGTACGCCAAGTTCAAATATTGTAAGCAATTGTCAACAAAATATTTGGTTTATGTTTTATTTACAATTGAAATGTTAGTTTTCAATTTGCAGCTTAAACAATTTCCTTAAAAACTTTGTGATTTCAAACTTTCAGCGGCATTAGAGAACTCAAAAGTGTTTTTGAATGTCCCAAAAACTTATTTTTCTGGTGTGGTTGACTTTCTAATTGATAAATTTGACTTTTTCTAGTTCCTTAGTTTCATAGTTTTTTGTAAAATCCCAACCGTACAAAGTAAACCATTAGATTTCTGATTTTGTATATGAAACAAAAAATCTTGATTTATCTTTGTATGAATGCAATTTTCTCTGAAACTATGCAAGATACTGAAACGAAGATTCAACAGATTATTACTGAAGGCACGGAAAGTTCAAATATGGTCAGCAATTGTCAACAAAATATTTGGTTCATGTTTTATTTACAATTGAAATGTTACTTTTCAATTTGTAGCTTAAAAAATTTCCTTAAAAACTTTGTAATTTCAAACTTTCAGCGGCATTAGAGAGCTCAAAAGTGTTTTCGAATGTCCCAAAAACTTATTTTTCTGGTGTGGTTGACTTACTAATTGATAATTATGACATTTTCTAGTTTCTTAGTTTCATAGTTTTTTGTAAAATCTCAACCGCACAAAGTAAACCCTTAGATTTCTGATTACGGTTATGAAACAAAAAATCTTGATTTATCTTTGTATGAATGCAATTTTCTCTGAAACTATGGAAGATACTGAAACGACAATTTCACAGATTATTCTTGAAGGTACGCCAAGTTCAAATATTGTAAGCAATTGTCAACAAAATATTTGGTTTATGTTTTATTTACAATTGAAATGTTAGTTTTCAATTTGCAGCTTAAACAATTTCCTTAAAAACTTTGTGATTTCAAACTTTCAGCGGCATTAGAGAACTCAAAAGTGTTTTTGAATGTCCCAAAAACTTATTTTTCTGGTGTGGTTGACTTTCTAATTGATAAATTTGACTTTTTCTAGTTCCTTAGTTTCATAGTTTTTTGTAAAATCCCAACCGTACAAAGTAAACCATTAGATTTCTGATTTTGTATATGAAACAAAAAATCTTGATTTATCTTTGTATGAATGCAATTTTCTCTGAAACTATCAAAGCTACTGAAACAAAAATTTCACAGATTATTTTTGAAGGTACGGCGAGTTCAAACGTAGTCAGCAATTGTCAACAAAATATTTGGTTCATGTTTTATTAACATATGAAATGTTAGTTTTCGATTCGCAGCTTAAAAAATTTCCTTAAAAACTTTGTAATTTCAAACTTTCAGCGGCATTAGAGAACTCAAAAGTGTTTTTGAATGTCCCAAAAACTTGTTTTTCTGGTGTGGTTGACTTTCTAATTGACAATTATGACTTTTTCTAGTTTCTTAGTTTCAAAGTTTTTTGTAAAATCTCAACCGCACAAAGTAAACCCTTAGATTTCTGATTACGGTTATGAAACAAAAAATCTTGATTTATCTTTGTATGAATGCAATTTTCTCTGAAACTATGGAAGATACTGAAACGACAATTTCACAGATTATTCTTGAAGGTACGCCAAGTTCAAATATTGTAAGCAATTGTCAACAAAATATTTGGTTTATGTTTTATTTACAATTGAAATGTTAGTTTTCAATTTGCAGCTTAAACAATTTCCTTAAAAACTTTGTGATTTCAAACTTTCAGCGGCATTAGAGAACTCAAAAGTGTTTTTGAATGTCCCAAAAACTTATTTTTCTGGTGTGGTTGACTTTCTAATTGATAAATTTGACTTTTTCTAGTTCCTTAGTTTCATAGTTTTTTGTAAAATCCCAACCGTACAAAGTAAACCATTAGATTTCTGATTTTGTATATGAAACAAAAAATCTTGATTTATCTTTGTATGAATGCAATTTTCTCTGAAACTATCAAAGCTACTGAAACAAAAATTTCATAGATTATTTTTGAAGGTACGGCGAGTTCAAACGTAGTCAGCAATTGTCAACAAAATATTTGGTTCATGTTTTATTTACAATTGAAATGTTACTTTTCAATTTGTAGCTTAAAAAATTTCCTTAAAAACTTTGTAATTTCAAACTTTCAGCGGCATTAGAGAACTCAAAAGTGTTTTTGAATGTCCCAAAAACTTGTTTTTCTTGTGTGGTTGACTTTCTAATTGACAATTATGACTTTTTCTAGTTTCTTAGTTTCATAGTTTTTTGTAAAATCTCAACCGTACAAAGTAAACCCTTTGATTTCTGATTTGGTTTATGAAACAAAAAATCTTGATTCATCTTTGTATGAATGCAATTTTCTCTGAAACTATGCAAGATACTGAAACGAAGATTCAACAGATTATTACTGAAGGCACGGAAAGTTCAAATATGGTCAGCAATTGTCAACAAAATATTTGGTTCATGTTTTATTTACAATTGAAATGTTACTTTTCAATTTGTAGCTTAAAAAATTTCCTTAAAAACTTTGTAATTTCAAACTTTCAGCGGCATTAGAGAGCTCAAAAGTGTTTTCGAATGTCCCAAAAACTTATTTTTCTGGTGTGGTTGACTTACTAATTGATAATTATGACATTTTCTAGTTTCTTAGTTTCATAGTTTTTTGTAAAATCTCAACCGCACAAAGTAAACCCTTAGATTTCTGATTACGGTTATGAAACAAAAAATCTTGATTTATCTTTGTATGAATGCAATTTTCTCTGAAACTATGGAAGATACTGAAACGACAATTTCACAGATTATTCTTGAAGGTACGCCAAGTTCAAATATTGTAAGCAATTGTCAACAAAATATTTGGTTTATGTTTTATTTACAATTGAAATGTTAGTTTTCAATTTGCAGCTTAAACAATTTCCTTAAAAACTTTGTGATTTCAAACTTTCAGCGGCATTAGAGAACTCAAAAGTGTTTTTGAATGTCCCAAAAACTTATTTTTCTGGTGTGGTTGACTTTCTAATTGATAAATTTGACTTTTTCTAGTTCCTTAGTTTCATAGTTTTTTGTAAAATCCCAACCGTACAAAGTAAACCATTAGATTTCTGATTTTGTATATGAAACAAAAAATCTTGATTTATCTTTGTATGAATGCAATTTTCTCTGAAACTATCAAAGCTACTGAAACAAAAATTTCACAGATTATTTTTGAAGGTACGGCGAGTTCAAACGTAGTCAGCAATTGTCAACAAAATATTTGGTTCATGTTTTATTAACATATGAAATGTTAGTTTTCGATTCGCAGCTTAAAAAATTTCCTTAAAAACTTTGTAATTTCAAACTTTCAGCGGCATTAGAGAACTCAAAAGTGTTTTTGAATGTCCCAAAAACTTGTTTTTCTGGTGTGGTTGACTTTCTAATTGACAATTATGACTTTTTCTAGTTTCTTAGTTTCAAAGTTTTTTGTAAAATCTCAACCGCACAAAGTAAACCCTTAGATTTCTGATTACGGTTATGAAACAAAAAATCTTGATTTATCTTTGTATGAATGCAATTTTCTCTGAAACTATGGAAGATACTGAAACGACAATTTCACAGATTATTCTTGAAGGTACGCCAAGTTCAAATATTGTAAGCAATTGTCAACAAAATATTTGGTTTATGTTTTATTTACAATTGAAATGTTAGTTTTCAATTTGCAGCTTAAACAATTTCCTTAAAAACTTTGTGATTTCAAACTTTCAGCGGCATTAGAGAACTCAAAAGTGTTTTTGAATGTCCCAAAAACTTATTTTTCTGGTGTGGTTGACTTTCTAATTGATAAATTTGACTTTTTCTAGTTCCTTAGTTTCATAGTTTTTTGTAAAATCCCAACCGTACAAAGTAAACCATTAGATTTCTGATTTTGTATATGAAACAAAAAATCTTGATTTATCTTTGTATGAATGCAATTTTCTCTGAAACTATCAAAGCTACTGAAACAAAAATTTCATAGATTATTTTTGAAGGTACGGCGAGTTCAAACGTAGTCAGCAATTGTCAACAAAATATTTGGTTCATGTTTTATTTACAATTGAAATGTTACTTTTCAATTTGTAGCTTAAAAAATTTCCTTAAAAACTTTGTAATTTCAAACTTTCAGCGGCATTAGAGAACTCAAAAGTGTTTTTGAATGTCCCAAAAACTTGTTTTTCTTGTGTGGTTGACTTTCTAATTGACAATTATGACTTTTTCTAGTTTCTTAGTTTCATAGTTTTTTGTAAAATCTCAACCGTACAAAGTAAACCCTTTGATTTCTGATTTGGTTTATGAAACAAAAAATCTTGATTCATCTTTGTATGAATGCAATTTTCTCTGAAACTATGCAAGATACTGAAACGAAGATTCAACAGATTATTACTGAAGGCACGGAAAGTTCAAATATGGTCAGCAATTGTCAACAAAATATTTGGTTCATGTTTTATTTACAATTGAAATGTTACTTTTCAATTTGTAGCTTAAAAAATTTCCTTAAAAACTTTGTAATTTCAAACTTTCAGCGGCATTAGAGAGCTCAAAAGTGTTTTCGAATGTCCCAAAAACTTATTTTTCTGGTGTGGTTGACTTACTAATTGATAATTATGACATTTTCTAGTTTCTTAGTTTCATAGTTTTTTGTAAAATCTCAACCGCACAAAGTAAACCCTTAGATTTCTGATTACGGTTATGAAACAAAAAATCTTGATTTATCTTTGTATGAATGCAATTTTCTCTGAAACTATGGAAGATACTGAAACGACAATTTCACAGATTATTCTTGAAGGTACGCCAAGTTCAAATATTGTAAGCAATTGTCAACAAAATATTTGGTTTATGTTTTATTTACAATTGAAATGTTAGTTTTCAATTTGCAGCTTAAACAATTTCCTTAAAAACTTTGTGATTTCAAACTTTCAGCGGCATTAGAGAACTCAAAAGTGTTTTTGAATGTCCCAAAAACTTATTTTTCTGGTGTGGTTGACTTTCTAATTGATAAATTTGACTTTTTCTAGTTCCTTAGTTTCATAGTTTTTTGTAAAATCCCAACCGTACAAAGTAAACCATTAGATTTCTGATTTTGTATATGAAACAAAAAATCTTGATTTATCTTTGTATGAATGCAATTTTCTCTGAAACTATCAAAGCTACTGAAACAAAAATTTCACAGATTATTTTTGAAGGTACGGCGAGTTCAAACGTAGTCAGCAATTGTCAACAAAATATTTGGTTCATGTTTTATTAACATATGAAATGTTAGTTTTCGATTCGCAGCTTAAAAAATTTCCTTAAAAACTTTGTAATTTCAAACTTTCAGCGGCATTAGAGAACTCAAAAGTGTTTTTGAATGTCCCAAAAACTTGTTTTTCTGGTGTGGTTGACTTTCTAATTGACAATTATGACTTTTTCTAGTTTCTTAGTTTCAAAGTTTTTTGTAAAATCTCAACCGCACAAAGTAAACCCTTAGATTTCTGATTACGGTTATGAAACAAAAAATCTTGATTTATCTTTGTATGAATGCAATTTTCTCTGAAACTATGGAAGATACTGAAACGACAATTTCACAGATTATTCTTGAAGGTACGCCAAGTTCAAATATTGTAAGCAATTGTCAACAAAATATTTGGTTTATGTTTTATTTACAATTGAAATGTTAGTTTTCAATTTGCAGCTTAAACAATTTCCTTAAAAACTTTGTGATTTCAAACTTTCAGCGGCATTAGAGAACTCAAAAGTGTTTTTGAATGTCCCAAAAACTTATTTTTCTGGTGTGGTTGACTTTCTAATTGATAAATTTGACTTTTTCTAGTTCCTTAGTTTCATAGTTTTTTGTAAAATCCCAACCGTACAAAGTAAACCATTAGATTTCTGATTTTGTATATGAAACAAAAAATCTTGATTTATCTTTGTATGAATGCAATTTTCTCTGAAACTATCAAAGCTACTGAAACAAAAATTTCATAGATTATTTTTGAAGGTACGGCGAGTTCAAACGTAGTCAGCAATTGTCAACAAAATATTTGGTTCATGTTTTATTTACAATTGAAATGTTACTTTTCAATTTGTAGCTTAAAAAATTTCCTTAAAAACTTTGTAATTTCAAACTTTCAGCGGCATTAGAGAACTCAAAAGTGTTTTTGAATGTCCCAAAAACTTGTTTTTCTTGTGTGGTTGACTTTCTAATTGACAATTATGACTTTTTCTAGTTTCTTAGTTTCATAGTTTTTTGTAAAATCTCAACCGTACAAAGTGAACCCTTAGATTTTTTGATTTGGTTTATGAAACAAAAAGATCTTGATTTATCTTTCTATGAATGCAATTTTCTCTGAAACTATGCAAGATACTGAAACGAAGATTCAACAGATTATTACTGAAGGCACGGAAAGTTCAAATATGGTCAGCAATTGTCAACAAAATATTTGGTTCATGTTTTATTTACAATTGAAATGTTACTTTTCAATTTGTAGCTTAAAAAATTTCCTTAAAAACTTTGTAATTTCAAACTTTCAGCGGCATTAGAGAACTCAAAAGTGTTTTTAAATGTCCCAAAAACTTGTTTTTCTGGTGTGGTTGACTTACTAATTGATAATTATGACTTTTTCTAGTTCCTTAGTTTCATAGTTTTTTGTAAAATCTCAACCGCACAAAGTAAACCCTTAGATTTCTGATTACGGTTATGAAACAAAAAATCTTGATTTATCTTTGTATGAATGCAATTTTCTCTGAAACTATGCAAGATACTGAAACGACAATTTCACAGATTATTCTTGAAGGTACGCCAAGTTCAAATATGGTAAGCAATTGTCAACAAAATATTTGGTTTATGTTTTATTCACAATTGAAATGTTAGTTTTCAATTTGCAGCTTAAACAATTTCCTTAAAAACTTTGTGATTTCAAACTTTCAGCGGCATTAGACAACTCAAAAGTGTTTTCGAATGTCCCAAAAACTTATTTTTCTGGTGTGGTTGACTTACTAATTGATAATTATGACATTTTCTAGTTTCTTAGTTTCATAGTTTTTTGTAAAATCTCAACCGCACAAAGTAAACCCTTAGATTTCTGATTACGGTTATGAAACAAAAAATCTTGATTTATCTTTGTATGAATGCAATTTTCTCTGAAACTATGGAAGATACTGAAACGACAATTTCACAGATTATTCTTGAAGGTACGCCAAGTTCAAATATTGTAAGCAATTGTCAACAAAATATTTGGTTTATGTTTTATTTACAATTGAAATGTTAGTTTTCAATTTGCAGCTTAAACAATTTCCTTAAAAACTTTGTGATTTCAAACTTTCAGCGGCATTAGAGAACTCAAAAGTGTTTTTGAATGTCCCAAAAACTTATTTTTCTGGTGTGGTTGACTTTCTAATTGATAAATTTGACTTTTTCTAGTTCCTTAGTTTCATAGTTTTTTGTAAAATCCCAACCGTACAAAGTAAACCATTAGATTTCTGATTTTGTATATGAAACAAAAAATCTTGATTTATCTTTGTATGAATGCAATTTTCTCTGAAACTATCAAAGCTACTGAAACAAAAATTTCACAGATTATTTTTGAAGGTACGGCGAGTTCAAACGTAGTCAGCAATTGTCAACAAAATATTTGGTTCATGTTTTATTAACATATGAAATGTTAGTTTTCGATTCGCAGCTTAAAAAATTTCCTTAAAAACTTTGTAATTTCAAACTTTCAGCGGCATTAGAGAACTCAAAAGTGTTTTTGAATGTCCCAAAAACTTGTTTTTCTGGTGTGGTTGACTTTCTAATTGACAATTATGACTTTTTCTAGTTTCTTAGTTTCAAAGTTTTTTGTAAAATCTCAACCGCACAAAGTAAACCCTTAGATTTCTGATTACGGTTATGAAACAAAAAATCTTGATTTATCTTTGTATGAATGCAATTTTCTCTGAAACTATGGAAGATACTGAAACGACAATTTCACAGATTATTCTTGAAGGTACGCCAAGTTCAAATATTGTAAGCAATTGTCAACAAAATATTTGGTTTATGTTTTATTTACAATTGAAATGTTAGTTTTCAATTTGCAGCTTAAACAATTTCCTTAAAAACTTTGTGATTTCAAACTTTCAGCGGCATTAGAGAACTCAAAAGTGTTTTTGAATGTCCCAAAAACTTATTTTTCTGGTGTGGTTGACTTTCTAATTGATAAATTTGACTTTTTCTAGTTCCTTAGTTTCATAGTTTTTTGTAAAATCCCAACCGTACAAAGTAAACCATTAGATTTCTGATTTTGTATATGAAACAAAAAATCTTGATTTATCTTTGTATGAATGCAATTTTCTCTGAAACTATCAAAGCTACTGAAACAAAAATTTCATAGATTATTTTTGAAGGTACGGCGAGTTCAAACGTAGTCAGCAATTGTCAACAAAATATTTGGTTCATGTTTTATTTACAATTGAAATGTTACTTTTCAATTTGTAGCTTAAAAAATTTCCTTAAAAACTTTGTAATTTCAAACTTTCAGCGGCATTAGAGAACTCAAAAGTGTTTTTGAATGTCCCGAAAACTTGTTTTTCTTGTGTGGT
The DNA here is from genome assembly GCF_057945365.1 of Rhopilema esculentum. Classification (NCBI taxonomy): domain Eukaryota; kingdom Metazoa; phylum Cnidaria; class Scyphozoa; order Rhizostomeae; family Rhizostomatidae; genus Rhopilema; species Rhopilema esculentum. Next base: position 94,749 of record NW_028300847.1, read on the forward strand.
TGACTTTCTAATTGACAATTATGACTTTTTCTAGTTTCTTAGTTTCATAGTTTTTTGTAAAATCTCAACCGTACAAAGTGAACCCTTAGATTTTTTGATTTGGTTTATGAAACAAAAAGATCTTGATTTATCTTTCTATGAATGCAATTTTCTCTGAAACTATGCAAGATACTGAAACGAAGATTCAACAGATTATTACTGAAGGCACGGAAAGTTCAAATATGGTCAGCAATTGTCAACAAAATATTTGGTTCATGTTTTATTTACAATTGAAATGTTACTTTTCAATTTGTAGCTTAAAAAATTTCCTTAAAAACTTTGTAATTTCAAACTTTCAGCGGCATTAGAGAACTCAAAAGTGTTTTTAAATGTCCCAAAAACTTGTTTTTCTGGTGTGGTTGACTTACTAATTGATAATTATGACTTTTTCTAGTTCCTTAGTTTCATAGTTTTTTGTAAAATCTCAACCGCACAAAGTAAACCCTTAGATTTCTGATTACGGTTATGAAACAAAAAATCTTGATTTATCTTTGTATGAATGCAATTTTCTCTGAAACTATGCAAGATACTGAAACGACAATTTCACAGATTATTCTTGAAGGTACGCCAAGTTCAAATATGGTAAGCAATTGTCAACAAAATATTTGGTTTATGTTTTATTCACAATTGAAATGTTAGTTTTCAATTTGCAGCTTAAACAATTTCCTTAAAAACTTTGTGATTTCAAACTTTCAGCGGCATTAGACAACTCAAAAGTGTTTTTGAATGACCCAAAAACTTATTTTTCTGGTGTGGTTGACTTTCTAATTGACAATTATGACTTTTTCTAGTTTCTTAGTTTCATAGTATTTTGTAAAATCTCAACCGTACAAAGTAAACCCTTGGATTTCTGATTTGGTTTATGAAACAAAAAGATCTTGATTTATCTTTGTATGAATGCAATTTTCTCTGAAACTATGCAAGATACTGAAACGACAATTTCACAGGGCATTCTTGAAGGTACGGCGAGTTCAAATATGGTCAGCAATTGTCAACAAAATATTGCGTTAATGTTTTATTCACAATTGAAATGTTAGGTTTCAATTTTCAGCTTAAACAATTTCCTTAAAAACTTTGTGATTTCAAACTTTCAGCGGCATTAGAGAACTCAAAAGTGTTTTTGAATGTCCCAAAAACTTATTTTTCTGGTGTGGTTGACTTTCTAATTGATAATTATGACTTTTTCTAGTTCCTTAGTTTCATAGTTTTTTGTGAAATCTCAACCGTGCAAAGTAAACTCTTTGATTTCTGATTTGGTTTATGAAACAAAAAATCTTGATTTATCTTTGTATGAATGCAATTTTCTCTGAAACTATGCAAGATACTGAAACGAAGATTCAACAGATTATTACTGAAGGCACGGAAAGTTCAAATATGGTCAGCAATTGTCAACAAAATATTTGGTGCATGTTTTATTTACAATTGAAATGTTAGTTTTCAATTGGTAGTTTGAAAATTTTCCTAAAAAACTTTGTAATTTCAAACTTTCAGCGGCATTAGAGAACTCAAAAGTGTTTTTGAATGTCCCAAAAACTTTTTTTCTGGTGTGGTTGACTTTCTAATTGACAATTATGACTTTTTCTAGTTCCTTAGTTTCATAGTTTTTTGTGAAATCTCAACCGTATAAAGTAAACCCTTAGATTTCTGATTTGGTTTTTGAAACCAAAAATCTTGATTTATCTTTGTATGAATGCAATTTTCTCTGAAACTATGCAAGATACTGAAACGACAATTTCACAGATTATTCTTGAAGGTACGGCGACTTCAAATATGGTCAGCAATGGTCAAAAAGATATTTGGTTCATGTTTTATTAACATATGAAATGTTAGTTTTCAATTTGCAGCTTAAAAAATTTCCTTAAAAACTTTGTAATTTCAAACTTTCAGCGGCATTAGAGAACTCAAAAGTGTTTTTGAATGTCCCAAAAACTTGTTTTTCTGGTGTGGTTGACTTTCTAATTGACAATTAAGACTTTTTCTAGTTTCTTAGTTTCATAGTTTTTTGTAAAATCTCAACCGTACAAAGTAAACCCTTGGATTTCTGATTTGGTTTATGAAACAAAAAGATCTTGATTTATCTTTGTATGAATGCAATTTTCTCTGAAACTATGCAAGATACTGAAACGACAATTTCACAGGGCATTCTTGAAGGTACGGCAAGTTCAAATATGGTCAGCAATTGTCAACAAAATATTGCGTTCATGTTTTATTCACAATTGAAATGTTAGGTTTCAATTTTCAGCTTAATTAAGTTCCTTAAAAACTTTGTAATTTCAAATTTTCAGCGGCATTAGAGAACTCAAAAGTGTTTTTGAATGTCCCAAAAACTTGTTTTTCTGGTGTGGTTGACTTTCTAATTGACAATTATGACTTTTTCTAGTTCCTTAGTTTCATAGTTTTTTGTAAAATCTCAATCGTATAAAGTAAACCCTTAGATTTCTGATTTGCTTTATGAAACAAAAAATCTTGATTTATCTTTGTATGAATGCAATTTTCTCTGAAACTATGCAAGATACTGAAACGACAATTTCACAGATTATTCTTGAAGGTACGCCAAGTTCAAATATGGTAAGCAATTGTCAACAAAATATTTGGTTTATGTTTTATTTACAATTGAAATGTTAGTTTTCAATTTGCAGCTTAAACAATTTCCTTAAAAACTTTGTGATTTCAAACTTTCAGCGGCATTAGAGAACTCAAAAGTGTTTTTGAATGACCCAAAAACTCATTTTTCTGGTGTGGTTGACTTTCTAATTGACAATTATGACTTTTTCTAGTTTCTTAGATTCATAGTTTTTTGTAAAATCTCAACCGTACAAAGTAAACCCTTAGATTTCTGATTTGGTTTATGAAACAAAAAGATCTTGATTTATCTTTGTATGAATGCAATTTTCTCTGAAACTATGCAAGATACTGAAACGAAGATTCAACAGATTATTACTGAAGGCACGGAAAGTTCAAATATGGTCAGCAATTGTCAACAAAATATTTGGTGCATGTTTTATTTACAATTGAAATGTTAGTTTTCAATTTGTAGTTTAAAAATTTTCCTAAAAAACTTTGTAATTTCAAACTTTCAGCGGCATTAGAGAACTCAAAAGTGTTTTTGAATGTCCCAAAAACTTTTTTTCTGGTGTGGTTGACTTTCTAATTGACAATTATGACTTTTTCTAGTTCCTTAGTTTCATAGTTTTTTGTGAAATCTCAACCGTATAAAGTAAACCCTTAGATTTCTGATTTGGTTTTTGAAACAAAAAATCTTGATTTATCTTTGTATGAATGCAATTTTCTCTGAAACTGTGCAAGATACTGAAACGAAAATTTCACAGATTATTCTGAAAGGTACGGCGAGTTCAGATATGGTCAGCAATTGTCAACAAAATAATTGATTCATGTTTTATTCACATTTGAAATGTTATTTTTCAATTTGCAGCTTAAACAATTTCCTTAAAAACTTTGTAATTTCAAAATTTCAGCGGCATTAGAGAACGCGAAAGTGTTTTTAAATGTCCAAAAAACTTCTTTTTCTGGTGTGGTTGACTTTCTATTTGATAATTTTGACTTTTTCTAGTTCCTTAGTTTCATAGTTTTTTGTAAAATCTCAACCGTACAAAGTAAACCCTTTGATTTTTGATTTGGTTTATGAAACAAAAAATCTTGATTTATCTTTGTATGAATGCAATTTTCTCTGAAACTATGCAAAATACTGAAACGAAATATCAACAGATTATTACTGAAGGTACGGAAAGTTCAAATATGGTCAGCAATTGTCAACAAAATATTTGGTTCATGTTTTATTTACAATTGAAATGTTAGTTTTCAATTTGTAGCTTAAAAAATTTCCTTAAAAACTTTGTAATTTCAAACTTTCAGCGGCATTAGAGAACTCAAAAGTGTTTTTGAATGTCCCAAAAACTTGTTTTTCTGGTGTGGTTGACTTTCTAATTGACAATTAAGACTTTTTCTAGTTTCTTAGTTTCATAGTTTTTTGTAAAATCTCAACTGTACAAAGTAAACCCTTGGATTTCTGATTTGGTTTATGAAACAAAAAGATCTTGATTTATCTTTGTATGAATGCAATTTTCTCTGAAACTATGCAAGATACTGAAACGACAATTTCACAGATTATTCTTGAAGGTACGGCAAGTTCAAATATGCTAATCAATTGTCAACAAAATATTTGGTTCATGTTTTATTTACAATTGAAATGTTAGTTTTCAATTTGCAGCTTAAAAAAGTTCCTCAAAAACTTTGTAATTTCAAACTTTCAGCGGCATTAGAGAACTCAAAAGTGTTTTCGAATGTCCCAAAAACTTGTTTTTCTGGTGTGGTTGACTTTCTAATTGACAATAGTGACTTTTTCTAGTTCCTTAGTTTCATAGTTTTTTGTAAAATCTCAACCGTATAAAGTAAACCCTTGGATTTCTGATTTGCTTTATGAAACAAAAAATCTTGATTTATTTTTCTATGAATGCAATTTTCTCTGAAACTATGCAAGATACTGAAACGACAATTTCACAGATTATTTTTGAAGGTACGGCAAGTTCAAATAGGGTAAACAATTGTCAACAAATTATTTGGTTCATGTTTTATTTACAATTGAAATGTTAGTTTTCAATTTGCAGCTTAAAAAATTTCCTCAAAAACTTTTTAATTTCAAACTTTCAGCGGCATTAGAGAACTCAAAAATGTTTTCGAATGTCCCAAAAACTTGTTTTTCTTGTGTGGTTGACTTACTAATTGATAATTATGACTTTTTCTAGTTCCTTAGTTTCATAGTTTTTTGTGAAATCTCAACCCTACAAAGTAAGCCCTTTGATTTCTGATTGGGTTTATGAAACAAAAAATCTTGATTTATCTTTGTATGAATGCAATTTTCTCTGAAACTTTGCAAGATACTGAAACAAAGATTCAACAGATTATTACTGAAGGCACGGAAAGTTCAAATATGGTCAGCAATTGTCAACAAAATATTTGGTTCATGTTTTATTTACAATTGAAATGTTACTTTTCAATTTGCAGCTTAAAAAATTTCCTTAAAAACTTTTTAATTTCAAACTTTCAGCGGCATTAGAGAACTCAAAAGTGTTTTTGAATGTCCCAAAAACTTGTTTTTCTGGGGCGGTTGACTTTCTAATTGAAAAATTATGACTTTTTCTAGTTCCTTAGTTTCATAGTTTTTTGTGAAATCTCAACCGTACAAAGTAAACCCTTAGATTTCTGATTTTGTATATGAAACAAAATATCTTGATTCAGCTTTGTAGGAATGCAATTTTCTCTGAAACTGTGCAAGATACTGAAACGAAAATTTCACAGATTATTCTGAAAGGTACGGCGAGTTCAGATATGGTCAGCAATTGTCAACAAAATAATTGATTCATGTTTTATTCACATTTGAAATGTTATTTTTCAATTTGCAGCTTAAACAATTTCCTTAGAAACTTTGTAATTTCAAAATTTCAGCGGCATTAGAGAACGCGAAAGTGTTTTTAAATGTCCCAAAAACTTCTTTTTCTGGTGTGGTTGACTTTCTATTTGATAATTTTGACTTTTTCTAGTTCCTTAGTTTCATAGTTTTTTGTAAAATCTCAACCGTACAAAGTAAACCCTTTGATTTTTGATTTGGTTTATGAAACAAAAAATCTTGATTTATCTTTGTATGAATGCAATTTTCTCTGAAACTATGCAAAATACTGAAACGAAATATCAACAGATTATTACTGAAGGTACGGAAAGTTCAAATATGGTCAGCAATTGTCAACAAAATATTTGGTTCATGTTTTATTTACAATTGAAATGTTAGTTTTCTATTTATAGCTTAAAAAAGTTCCGTGAAAACTTTGTAATTTCAAACTTTCAGCGGCATTAGAGAACTCAAAAGTGTTTTTAAATGTCCCAAAATCTTGTTTTTCTGGTGTGGTTGACTTTCTAATTGATTATTTTGACTTTTTCTAGTTCCTTAGTTTCATAGTTTTTTGTAAGTTCTCAACCGTACAAAGTAAACCCTTAGATTTCTGTTTTTGTATATGAAAGAAAAAATCTTGATTTTTCTTTGTATGAATGCAATTTTCTCTGAAACTATGCAAGATACTGAAACGAAAATTCAACAGATTATTCTTGAAGGTAGGGCGAGTTCAAATATGGTCAGCAATTGTCAACAAAATATTTGGTTCATGTTTTATTTACACTTGAAATGTTAGTTTTCAATTTGCAGCTTGAAAAAATTCCTTAAAAACTTTGTAATTTCAAACTTTCAGCGGCATTAGAGAACTCAAAAGTGTTTTTAAATGTCCCAAAAACTTGTTTTTCTGGTGTGGGTGACTTTCTAATTGATAATTTTGACTTTTTCTAGTTCATTAGTTTCATAGTTTTTTGTAAATTCTCAACCGTGCAAAGTAAACTCTTTGATTTCTGATTTGGTTTATGAAACAAAAAATCTTGATTTATCTTTGTATGAATGCAATTTTCTCTGAAACTATGCAAGATACTGAAACGAAGATTCAACAGATTATTACTGAAGGCACGGAAAGTTCAAATATGGTCAGCAATTGTCAACAAAATATTTGGTGCATGTTTTATTTACAATTGAAATGTTAGTTTTCAATTGGTAGTTTGAAAATTTTCCTAAAAAACTTTGTAATTTCAAACTTTCAGCGGCATTAGAGAACTCAAAAGTGTTTTTGAATGTCCCAAAAACTTTTTTTCTGGTGTGGTTGACTTTCTAATTGACAATTATGACTTTTTCTAGTTCCTTAGTTTCATAGTTTTTTGTGAAATCTCAACCGTATAAAGTAAACCCTTAGATTTCTGATTTGGTTTTTGAAACAAAAAATCTTGATTTATCTTTGTATGAATGCAATTTTCTCTGAAACTATGCAAGATACTGAAACGACAATTTCACAGATTATTCTTGAAGGTACGGCGACTTCAAATATGGTCAGCAATGGTCAAAAAGATATTTGGTTCATGTTTTATTAACATATGAAATGTTAGTTTTCAATTTGCAGCTTAAAAAATTTCCTTAAAAACTTTGTAATTTCAAACTTTCAGCGGCATTAGAGAACTCAAAAGTGTTTTTGAATGTCCCAAAAACTTGTTTTTCTGGTGTGGTTGACTTTCTAATTGACAATTAAGACTTTTTCTAGTTTCTTAGTTTCATAGTTTTTTGTAAAATCTCAACCGTACAAAGTAAACCCTTGGATTTCTGATTTGGTTTATGAAACAAAAAGATCTTGATTTATCTTTGTATGAATGCAATTTTCTCTGAAACTATGCAAGATACTGAAACGACAATTTCACAGGGCATTCTTGAAGGTACGGCAAGTTCAAATATGGTCAGCAATTGTCAACAAAATATTGCGTTCATGTTTTATTCACAATTGAAATGTTAGGTTTCAATTTTCAGCTTAATTAAGTTCCTTAAAAACTTTGTAATTTCAAATTTTCAGCGGCATTAGAGAACTCAAAAGTGTTTTTGAATGTCCCAAAAACTTGTTTTTCTGGTGTGGTTGACTTTCTAATTGACAATTATGACTTTTTCTAGTTCCTTAGTTTCATAGTTTTTTGTAAAATCTCAATCGTATAAAGTAAACCCTTAGATTTCTGATTTGCTTTATGAAACAAAAAATCTTGATTTATCTTTGTATGAATGCAATTTTCTCTGAAACTATGCAAGATACTGAAACGAAGATTCAACAGATTATTACTGAAGGCACGGAAAGTTCAAATATGGTCAGCAATTGTCAACAAAATATTTGGTGCATGTTTTATTTACAATTGAAATGTTAGTTTTCAATTTGTAGTTTAAAAATTTTCCTAAAAAACTTTGTAATTTCAAACTTTCAGCGGCATTAGAGAACTCAAAAGTGTTTTTGAATGTCCCAAAAACTTTTTTTCTGGTGTGGTTGACTTTCTAATTGACAATTATGACTTTTTCTAGTTCCTTAGTTTCATAGTTTTTTGTGAAATCTCAACCGTATAAAGTAAACCCTTAGATTTCTGATTTGGTTTTTGAAACAAAAAATCTTGATTTATCTTTGTATGAATGCAATTTTCTCTGAAACTGTGCAAGATACTGAAACGAAAATTTCACAGATTATTCTGAAAGGTACGGCGAGTTCAGATATGGTCAGCAATTGTCAACAAAATAATTGATTCATGTTTAATTCACATTTGAAATGTTATTTTTCAATTTGCAGCTTAAACAATTTCCTTAAAAACTTTGTAATTTCAAAATTTCAGCGGCATTAGAGAACGCGAAAGTGTTTTTAAATGTCCAAAAAACTTCTTTTTCTGGTGTGGTTGACTTTCTATTTGATAATTTTGACTTTTTCTAGTTCCTTAGTTTCATAGTTTTTTGTAAAATCTCAACCGTACAAAGTAAACCCTTTGATTTTTGATTTGGTTTATGAAACAAAAAATCTTGATTTATCTTTGTATGAATGCAATTTTCTCTGAAACTATGCAAAATACTGAAACGAAATATCAACAGATTATTACTGAAGGTACGGAAAGTTCAAATATGGTCAGCAATTGTCAACAAAATATTTGGTTCATGTTTTATTTACAATTGAAATGTTAGTTTTCAATTTGTAGCTTAAAAAATTTCCTTAAAAACTTTGTAATTTCAAACTTTCAGCGGCATTAGAGAACTCAAAAGTGTTTTTGAATGTCCCAAAAACTTGTTTTTCTGGTGTGGTTGACTTTCTAATTGACAATTAAGACTTTTTCTAGTTTCTTAGTTTCATAGTTTTTTGTAAAATCTCAACCGTACAAAGTAAACCCTTGGATTTCTGATTTGGTTTATGAAACAAAAAGATCTTGATTTATCTTTGTATGAATGCAATTTTCTCTGAAACTATGCAAGATACTGAAACGACAATTTCACAGATTATTCTTGAAGGTACGGCAAGTTCAAATATGCTAATCAATTGTCAACAAAATATTTGGTTCATGTTTTATTTACAATTGAAATGTTAGTTTTCAATTTGCAGCTTAAAAAAGTTCCTCAAAAACTTTGTAATTTCAAACTTTCAGCGGCATTAGAGAACTCAAAAGTGTTTTCGAATGTCCCAAAAACTTGTTTTTCTGGTGTGGTTGACTTTCTAATTGACAATAGTGACTTTTTCTAGTTCCTTAGTTTCATAGTTTTTTGTAAAATCTCAACCGTATAAAGTAAACCCTTGGATTTCTGATTTGCTTTATGAAACAAAAAATCTTGATTTATTTTTCTATGAATGCAATTTTCTCTGAAACTATGCAAGATACTGAAACGACAATTTCACAGATTATTTTTGAAGGTACGGCAAGTTCAAATAGGGTAAACAATTGTCAACAAATTATTTGGTTCATGTTTTATTTACAATTGAAATGTTAGTTTTCAATTTGCAGCTTAAAAAATTTCCTCAAAAACTTTTTAATTTCAAACTTTCAGCGGCATTAGAGAACTCAAAAATGTTTTCGAATGTCCCAAAAACTTGTTTTTCTTGTGTGGTTGACTTACTAATTGATAATTATGACTTTTTCTAGTTCCTTAGTTTCATAGTTTTTTGTGAAATCTCAACCCTACAAAGTAAGCCCTTTGATTTCTGATTGGGTTTATGAAACAAAAAATCTTGATTTATCTTTGTATGAATGCAATTTTCTCTGAAACTTTGCAAGATACTGAAACAAAGATTCAACAGATTATTACTGAAGGCACGGAAAGTTCAAATATGGTCAGCAATTGTCAACAAAATATTTGGTTCATGTTTTATTTACAATTGAAATGTTAGTTTTCAATTTGCAGCTTCAAAAATTTCCTTAAAAACTTTTTAATTTCAAACTTTCAGCGGCATTAGAGAACTCAAAAGTGTTTTTGAATGTCCCAAAAACTTGTTTTTCTGGGGCGGTTGACTTTCTAATTGAAAAATTATGACTTTTTCTAGTTCCTTAGTTTCATAGTTTTTTGTGAAATCTCAACCGTACAAAGTAAACCCTTAGATTTCTGATTTTGTATATGAAACAAAATATCTTGATTTAGCTTTGTAGGAATGCAATTTTCTCTGAAACTGTGCAAGATACTGAAACGAAAATTTCACAGATTATTCTGAAAGGTACGGCGAGTTCAGATATGGTCAGCAATTGTCAACAAAATAATTGATTCATGTTTTATTCACATTTGAAATGTTATTTTTCAATTTGCAGCTTAAACAATTTCCTTAAAAACTTTGTAATTTCAAAATTTCAGCGGCATTAGAGAACGCGAAAGTGTTTTTAAATGTCCCAAAAACTTCTTTTTCTGGTGTGGTTGACTTTCTATTTGATAATTTTGACTTTTTCTAGTTCCTTAGTTTCATAGTTTTTTGTAAAATCTCAACCGTACAAAGTAAACCCTTTGATTTTTGATTTGGTTTATGAAACAAAAAATCTTGATTTATCTTTGTATGAATGCAATTTTCTCTGAAACTATGCAAAATACTGAAACGAAATATCAACAGATTATTACTGAAGGTACGGAAAGTTCAAATATGGTCAGCAATTGTCAACAAAATATTTGGTTCATGTTTTATTTACAATTGAAATGTTAGTTTTCAATTTGTAGCTTAAAAAATTTCCTGAAAAACTTTGTAATTTCAAACTTTCAGCGGCATTAGAGAACTCAAAAGTGTTTTTGAATGTCCCAAAAACTTGTTTTTCTGGGGTGGTTGACTTTCTAATTGACAATTATTGAATTTTCTAGTTCCTTAGTTTCATAGTTTTTTGTGAAATCTCAACCGTACAAAGTAAACCCTTAGATTTCTGATTTGGTTTATGAAACAAAAAATCTTGATTTATCTTTCTATGAATGCAATTTTCTTTGAAACTATGGAAGATACAGAAACGAAAATTAAATAGATTATTCTTGAAGGTACGGCCAATTCAAATATGGTCAGCAATTGTCAACAAAATATTTGGTTCATGTTTTATTCACAATTAAAATGTTAGTTTTCAATTTGCAGCTTAAAAAATTTCCTTAAAAACTTTGTAATTTCAAACTTACAGCGCTATTAGAGAACTCAAAAGTGTTTTCAAATGTCCCAAAAACTTGTTTTCTGGTGTGGTTGATTTTCTAATTGATAGTTTTGACTTTTTCTAGTTCCTTGGTTTCATAGTTTTTTGTAAAATCTCAACCGTACAAAGTAAACCTTTAGATTGATGATTTTGTATATAAAACAAAAAATCTTGATTTTTCTTTGTATGAATGCAATTTTCTCTGAAACTATGCAAAATACTGAAACGAAATATTAACAGATTATTACTGAAGGTACGGAAAGTTCAAATATGGTCAGCAATTGTCAACAAAATATTTGGTTCATGTTTTATTTACATTTGAAATGTTAGTTTTCAATTTGTAGCTTAAAAAATTTTCTTAAAAACTTTGTAATTTCAAACTTTCAGCGGCATTAGAGAACTCAAAAGTGTTTTTGAATGTCCCAAAAACTTGTTTTTCTGGGGTGGTTGACTTTCTAATTGACAATTATGACTTTTTCTAGTTCCTTAGTTTCATAGTTTTTTGTGAAATCTCAATCGTATAAAGTAAACCCTTAGATTTCTGATTTGCTTTATGAAACAAAAAATCTTGATTTATCTTCCTATGAATGCAATTTTCTCTGAAACTATGCAAGATACTGAAACGACAATTTCACAGATTATTCTTGAAGGTACGGCAAGTTCAAATATGCTAATCAATTGTCAACAAAATATTTGGTTCATGTTTTATTTACAATTGAAATGTTAGTTTTCAATTTGCAGCTTAAAAAATTTCCTCAAAAACTTTGTAATTTCAAACTTTCAGCGGCATTAGAGAACTCAAAAGTGTTTTCGAATGTCCCAAAAACTTGTTTTTCTGGTGTGGTTGACTTTCTAATTGACAATAGTGACTTTTTCTAGTTCCTTAGTTTCATAGTTTTTTGTAAAATCTCAACCGTATAAAGTAAACCCTTGGATTTCTGATTTGCTTTATGAAACAAAAAATCTTGATTTATTTTTCTATGAATGCAATTTTCTCTGAAACTATGCAAGATACTGAAACGAAATATCAACAGATTATTACTGAAGGTACGGAAAGTTCAAATATGGTCAGCAATTGTCTACAAAATATTTGGTTCATGTTTTATTTACAATTGAAATGTTAGTTTTCAATTTGTAGCTTAAAAAATTTTCTTAAAACTTTGTAATTTCAAACTTTAAGCGGCATTAGAGAACTCAAAAGTGTTTTTAAATGTCCTAAAAACTTGTTTTTCTGGTTTGGGTGACTTTCTAATTGATAATTGTGACTTTTTCTAGTTCCTTAGTTTCATAGTTTTTTTGTACAATCTCAACCGTACAAAGTAAACCAGTAGATTTCTGTTTTTGTATATGAAAGAAAAAATCTTGATTTTTCATTGTATGAATGCAATTTTCTCTGAAACTATGCAAGATACTGAAACGAAAATTCAACAGATTATTCTTGAAGGTACGGCGAGTTCAAATATGGTCAGCAATTGTCAACAAAATATTTGGTTCATGTTTTATTAACAATTGAAATGTTAGTTTTCTATTTATAGCTTAAAAAAGTTCCGTGAAAACTTTGTAATTTCAAACTTTCAGCGGCATTAGAGAACTCAAAAGTGTTTTTAAATGTCCCAAAATCTTGTTTTTCTGGTGTGGTTGACTTTCTAATTGATTATTTTGACTTTTTCTAGTTCCTTAGTTTCATAGTTTTTTGTAAGTTCTCAACCGTACAAAGTAAACCCTTAGATTTCTGTTTTTGTATATGAAAGAAAAAATCTTGATTTTTCTTTGTATGAATGCAATTTTCTCTGAAACTATGCAAGATACTGAAACGAAAATTCAACAGATTATTCTTGAAGGTAGGGCGAGTTCAAATATGGTCAGCAATTGTCAACAAAATATTTGGTTCATGTTTTATTTACACTTGAAATGTTAGTTTTCAATTTGCAGCTTGAAAAAATTCCTTAAAAACTTTGTAATTTCAAACTTTCAGCGGCATTAGAGAACTCAAAGGTGTTTTTAAATGTCCCAAAAACTTGTTTTTCTGGTGTGGGTGACTTTCTAATTGATAATTTTGACTTTTTCTAGTTCATTAGTTTCATAGTTTTTTGTAAATTCTCAACCGTACAAAGTAAACCATTAGATTTCTGTTTTTGTATATGAAAGAAAAAATCTTGATTTTTCTTTGTATGAATGCAATTTTCTCTGAAACTATGCAAGATACTGAATCGAAAATTCAACAGATCATTCTTGAAGGTAGGGCGAGTTCAAATATGGTCATCAATTGTCTACAAAATATTTGCTTCATGTTTTATTCACAATTGAAATGTTAGTTTTCAAATTTGCAGCTTGAAAAAATTCCTAAAAAACTTTGTAATTTCAAACTTTCAGCGGCATTAGAGAACTCAAAAGTGTTTTTAAATGTCCCAAAAACTTGTTTTTCTGGTGTGGGTGACTTTCTAATTGATAATTGTGACTTTTTCTAGTTCCTTAGTTTCATAGTTTTTTGTAAGTTCTCAACCGTACAAAGTAAACCCTTAGATTTCTGTTTTTGTATATGAAACAAAAACTCTTGATTTATCTTTGTATGAATGCAATTTTCTCTGAAACTATGCAAGATACTGAAACGAAAATGCAACAGATTATTCTTGAAGGTAGGGCGAGTTCAAATATGGTCAGCAATTGTCAACAAAATATTTGGTTCATGTTTTATTAAGAATTGAAATGTTAGTTTTCTATTTATAGCTTAAAAAAGTTCCGTGAAAACTTTGTAATTTCAAACTTTCAGCGGCATTAGAGAACTCAAAAGTGTTTTTAAATGTCCCAAAATCTTGTTTTTCTGGTGTGGTTGACTTTCTAATTGATTATTTTGACTTTTTCTAGTTCCTTAGTTTCATAGTTTTTTGTAAGTTCTCAACCGTACAAAGTAAACCCTTAGATTTCTGTTTTTGTATATGAAAGAAAAAATCTTGATTTTTCTTTGTATGAATGCAATTTTCTCTGAAACTATGCAAGATACTGACACGAAAATTCAACAGATTATTCTTGAAGGTAGGGCGAGTTCAAATATGGTCAGCAATTGTCAACAAAATATTTGGTTCATGTTTTATTTACACTTGAAATGTTAGTTTTCAATTTGCAGCTTGAAAAAATTCCTTAAAAACTTTGTAATTTCAAACTTTCAGCGGCATTAGAGAACTCAAAAGTGTTTTTAAATGTCCCAAAAACTTGTTTTTCTGGTGTGGGTGACTTTCTAATTGATAATTTTGACTTTTTCTAGTTCATTAGTTTCATAGTTTTTTGTAAATTCTCAACCGTACAAAGTAAACCATTAGATTTCTGTTTTTGTATATGAAAGAAAAAATCTTGATTTTTCTTTGTATGAATGCAATTTTCTCTGAAACTATGCAAGATACTGAATCGAAAATTCAACAGATCATTCTTGAAGGTAGGGCGAGTTCAAATGTGGTCATCAATTGTCTACAAAATATTTGCTTCATGTTTTATTCACAATTGAAATGTTAGTTTTCAAATTTGCAGCTTGAAAAAATTCCTAAAAAACTTTGTAATTTCAAACTTTCAGCGGCATTAGAGAACTCAAAAGTGTTTTTAAATGTCCCAAAAACTTGTTTTTCTGGTGTGGGTGACTTTCTAATTGATAATTGTGACTTTTTCTAGTTCCTTAGTTTCATAGTTTTTTGTAAGTTCTCAACCGTACAAAGTAAACCCTTAGATTTCTGTTTTTGTATATGAAACAAAAACTCTTGATTTATCTTTGTATGAATGCAATTTTCTCTGAAACTATGCAAGATACTGAATCGAAAATGCAACAGATTATTCTTGAAGGTAGGGCGAGTTCAAATATGGTCAGCAATTGTCAACAAAATATTTGGTTCATGTTTTATTTACAATTGAAATGTTAGTTTTCAATTTGCAGCTTGAAAAAATTCCTTAAAAACTTTGTAATTTCAAACTTTCAGCGGCATTAGAGAACTCAAAAGTGTTTTTAAATGTCCCAAAAACTTGTTTTTCTGGTGTGGGTGACTTTCTAATTGATAATTTTGACTTTTTCTAGTTCATTAGTTTCATAGTTTTTTGTAAATTCTCAACCGTACAAAGTAAACCATTAGATTTCTGTTTTTGTATATGAAAGAAAAAATCTTGATTTTTCTTTGTATGAATGCAATTTTCTCTGAAACTATGCAAGATACTGAATCGAAAATTCAACAGATCATTCTTGAAGGTAGGGCGAGTTCAAATATGGTCATCAATTGTCTACAAAATATTTGCTTCATGTTTTATTCACAATTGAAATGTTAGTTTTCAAATTTGCAGCTTGAAAAAATTCCTAAAAAACTTTGTAATTTCAAACTTTCAGCGGCATTAGAGAACTCAAAAGTGTTTTTAAATGTCCCAAAAACTTGTTTTTCTGGTGTGGGTGACTTTCTAATTGATAATTGTGACTTTTTCTAGTTCCTTGGTTTCATAGTTTTTTTGTACAATCTCAACCGTACAAAGTAAACCCTTAGATTTCTGTTTTTGTATATGAAACAAAAACTCTTGATTTATCTTTGTATGAATGCAATTTTCTCTGAAACTATGCGAGATACTGAAACGAAAATGCAACAGATTATTCTTGAAGGTATGGCGAGTTGAAATATTGTCAGCAATTGTCAAAAAAATATTTGGTTTTTGTTTTATTTACAATTGAAATGTTAGTTTTCTATTTGCAGCTTCAAAGATTTCCTTAAAAACTTTGTAATTTCAAACTTTCAGCGGCATTAGACAACTCAAAGTGTTTTTAAATGTCCCAAAAACTTGTTTTTCTGGTGTGGGTGACTTTCTAATTGATAATTTTGACTTTTTCTAGTTCCTTAGTTTCATAGTTTTTTGTAAAATCTCAACCGTACAAAGTAAACCATTAGATTTCTGTTTTTGTATATGAAAGAAAAAATCTTGATTTTTCTTTGTATGAATGCAATTTTCTCTGAAACTATGCAAGATACTGAATCGAAAATTCAACAGATCATTCTTGAAGGTAGGGCGAGTTCAAATATGGTCATCAATTGTCTACAAAATATTTGCTTCATGTTTTATTCACAATTGAAATGTTAGTTTTCAAATTTGCAGCTTGAAAAAATTCCTAAAAAACTTTGTAATTTCAAACTTTCAGCGGCATTAGAGAACTCAAAAGTGTTTTTAAATGTCCCAAAAACTTGTTTTTCTGGTGTGGGTGACTTTCTAATTGATAATTGTGACTTTTTCTAGTTCCTTGGTTTCATAGTTTTTTTGTACAATCTCAACCGTACAAAGTAAACCCTTAGATTTCTGTTTTTGTATATGAAACAAAAACTCTTGATTTATCTTTGTATGAATGCAATTTTCTCTGAAACTATGCGAGATACTGAAACGAAAATGCAACAGATTATTCTTGAAGGTATGGCGAGTTGAAATATTGTCAGCAATTGTCAAAAAAATATTTGGTTTTTGTTTTATTTACAATTGAAATGTTAGTTTTCTATTTGCAGCTTCAAAGATTTCCTTAAAAACTTTGTAATTTCAAACTTTCAGCGGCATTAGACAACTCAAAGTGTTTTTAAATGTCCCAAAAACTTGTTTTTCTGGTGTGGGTGACTTTCTAATTGATAATTTTGACTTTTTCTAGTTCCTTAGTTTCATAGTTTTTTGTAAAATCTCAACCGTACAAAATAAAGCAAGAGATTTCTGATTTTGTATATGAAACAAAAAATCTTGATTTATCTTTGTATGAATGCAATTTCCTCTGAAACTATGCAAGATACTGAATCTAAAATTCAACAGATCATTCTTGAAGGTAGGGCGAGTTCAAATATGGTCAGCAATTGTCAACAAAATATTTGCTTCATGTTTTATTCACAATTGAAATGTTAGTTTTCAAATTTGCAGCTTGAAAAAATTCCTCAAAAACTTTGTAATTTCAAACTTTCAGCGGCATTAGAGAACTCAAAAGTGTTTTTAAATGTCCCAAAAACTTGTTTTTCTGGTGTGGGTGACTTTCTAATTGATAATTGTGACTTTTTCTAGTTCCTTAGTTTCATAGTTTTTTTGTACAATCTCAACCGTACAAAGTAAACACTTAGATTTCTGTTTTTGTATATGAAACAAAAACTCTTGATTTATCTTTGTATGAATGCAATTTTCTCTGAAACTATGCGAGATACTGAAACGAAAATTCAACAGATTATTCTTGAAGGTATGGCAAGTTCAAATATGGTCAGCAATTGTCAACAAAATATTTGGTTCATGTTTTATTTACAATTGAAATGTTAGTTTAAATTTGCAGCTTCAAAAATTTCCTTAAAAACTTTGTAATTTCAAACTCTCAGCGGCATTAGAGAATTCAAAAGTGTTTTTAAATGTCCCAAAAACTTGTTTTTCTGGTGTGGTTGACTTTCTCATTGATTATTTTGACTTTTTTTAGTTCCTTAGTTTCATAGTTTTTTGTAAGTTCTCAACAGTACAAAGTAAACCCTTAGATTTCTGTTTTTGTATATGAAAGAAAAAATCTTGATTTTTCTTTGTATGAATGCAATTTTCTCTGAAACTATGCAAGATACTGAAACGAAAATTCAACAGATTATTCTTGAAGGTAAAGCGAGTTCAAATATGGTCAGCAATTGTCAACAAAATATTTGGTTCATGTTTTATTTACAATTGAAATGTTAGTTTAAATTTGCAGCTTCAAAAAATTCCTCAAAAACTTTGTAATTTCAAACTTTCAGCGGCATTAGAGAACTCAAAAGTGTTTTTAATTGTCCCAAAAACTTGTTTTTCTGGTGTGGGTGACTTTCTAATTGATAATTGTGACTTTTTCTAGTTCCTTAGTTTCATAGTTTTTTTGTACAATCTCAACCGTACAAAGTAAACACTTAGATTTCTGTTTTTGTATATGAAACAAAAACTCTTGATTTATCTTTGTATGAATGCAATTTTCTCTGAAACTATGCGAGATACTGAAACGAAAATGCAACAGATTATTCTTGAAGGTATGGCGAGTTGAAATATTGTCAGCAATTGTCAAAAAAATATTTGGTTTTTGTTTTATTTACAATTGAAATGTTAGTTTTCTATTTGCAGCTTCAAAGATTTCCTTAAAAACTTTGTAATTTCAAACTTTCAGCGGCATTAGACAACTCAAAGTGTTTTTAAATGTCCCAAAAACTTGTTTTTCTGGTGTGGGTGACTTTCTAATTGATAATTTTGACTTTTTCTAGTTCCTTAGTTTCATAGTTTTTTGTAAAATCTCAACCGTACAAAATAAAGCAAGAGATTTCTGATTTTATATATGAAACAAAAAATCTTGATTTATCTTTGTATGAATGCAATTTCCTCTGAAACTATGCAAGATACTGAATCGAAAATTCAACAGATCATTCTTGAAAGTAGGGCGAGTTCAAATATGGTCAGCAATTGTCAACAAAATATTTGCTTCATGTTTTATTCACAATTGAAATGTTAGTTTTCAAATTTGCAGCTTGAAAAAATTCCTCAAAAACTTTGTAATTTCAAACTTTCAGCGGCATTAGAGAACTCAAAAGTGTTTTTAAATGTCCCAAAAACTTGTTTTTCTGGTGTGGGTGACTTTCTAATTGATAATTGTGACTTTTTCTAGTTCCTTAGTTTCATAGTTTTTTTGTACAATCTCAACCGTACAAAGTAAACACTTAGATTTCTGTTTTTGTATATGAAACAAAAACTCTTGATTTATCTTTGTATGAATGCAATTTTCTCTGAAACTATGCGAGATACTGAAACGAAAATTCAACAGATTATTCTTGAAGGTATGGCAAGTTCAAATATGGTCAGCAATTGTCAACAAAATATTTGGTTCATGTTTTATTTACAATTGAAATGTTAGTTTAAATTTGCAGCTTCAAAAATTTCCTTAAAAACTTTGTAATTTCAAACTCTCAGCGGCATTAGAGAATTCAAAAGTGTTTTTAAATGTCCCAAAAACTTGTTTTTCTGGTGTGGTTGACTTTCTCATTGATTATTTTGACTTTTTCTAGTTCCTTAGTTTCATTGTTTTTTGTAAAATCTCAACCGTACAAAATAAAGCAAGAGATTTCTGATTTTGTATATGAAACAAAAAATCTTGATTTATCTTTGTATGAATGCAATTTCCTCTGAAACTATGCAAGATACTGAATCTAAAATTCAACAGATCATTCTTGAAGGTAGGGCGAGTTCAAATATGGTCAGCAATTGTCAACAAAATATTTGCTTCATGTTTTATTCACAATTGAAATGTTAGTTTTCAAATTTGCAGCTTGAAAAAATTCCTCAAAAACTTTGTAATTTCAAACTTTCAGCGGCATTAGAGAACTCAAAAGTGTTTTTAAATGTCCCAAAAACTTGTTTTTCTGGTGTGGGTGACTTTCTAATTGATAATTGTGACTTTTTCTAGTTCCTTAGTTTCATAGTTTTTTTGTACAATCTCAACCGTACAAAGTAAACACTTAGATTTCTGTTTTTGTATATGAAACAAAAACTCTTGATTTATCTTTGTATGAATGCAATTTTCTCTGAAACTATGCGAGATACTGAAACGAAAATTCAACAGATTATTCTTGAAGGTATGGCAAGTTCAAATATGGTCAGCAATTGTCAACAAAATATTTGGTTCATGTTTTATTTACAATTGAAATGTTAGTTTAAATTTGCAGCTTCAAAAATTTCCTTAAAAACTTTGTAATTTCAAACTCTCAGCGGCATTAGAGAATTCAAAAGTGTTTTTAAATGTCCCAAAAACTTGTTTTTCTGGTGTGGTTGACTTTCTCATTGATTATTTTGACTTTTTTTAGTTCCTTAGTTTCATAGTTTTTTGTAAGTTCTCAACAGTACAAAGTAAACCCTTAGATTTCTGTTTTTGTATATGAAAGAAAAAATCTTGATTTTTCTTTGTATGAATGCAATTTTCTCTGAAACTATGCAAGATACTGAAACGAAAATTCAACAGATTATTCTTGAAGGTAAAGCGAGTTCAAATATGGTCAGCAATTGTCAACAAAATATTTGGTTCATGTTTTATTTACAATTGAAATGTTAGTTTAAATTTGCAGCTTCAAAAAATTCCTCAAAAACTTTGTAATTTCAAACTTTCAGGGGCATTAGAGAACTCAAAAGTGTTTTTAATTGTCCCAAAAACTTGTTTTTCTGGTGTGGGTGACTTTCTAATTGATAATTGTGACTTTTTCTAGTTCCTTAGTTTCATAGTTTTTTTGTACAATCTCAACCGTACAAAGTAAACACTTAGATTTCTGTTTTTGTATATGAAACAAAAACTCTTGATTTATCTTTGTATGAATGCAATTTTCTCTGAAACTATGCGAGATACTGAAACGAAAATGCAACAGATTATTCTTGAAGGTATGGCGAGTTGAAATATTGTCAGCAATTGTCAAAAAAATATTTGGTTTTTGTTTTATTTACAATTGAAATGTTAGTTTTCTATTTGCAGCTTCAAAGATTTCCTTAAAAACTTTGTAATTTCAAACTTTCAGCGGCATTAGACAACTCAAAGTGTTTTTAAATGTCCCAAAAACTTGTTTTTCTGGTGTGGGTGACTTTCTAATTGATAATTTTGACTTTTTCTAGTTCCTTAGTTTCATAGTTTTTTGTAAAATCTCAACCGTACAAAATAAAGCAAGAGATTTCTGATTTTATATATGAAACAAAAAATCTTGATTTATCTTTGTATGAATGCAATTTCCTCTGAAACTATGCAAGATACTGAATCGAAAATTCAACAGATCATTCTTGAAAGTAGGGCGAGTTCAAATATGGTCAGCAATTGTCAACAAAATATTTGCTTCATGTTTTATTCACAATTGAAATGTTAGTTTTCAAATTTGCAGCTTGAAAAAATTCCTCAAAAACTTTGTAATTTCAAACTTTCAGCGGCATTAGAGAACTCAAAAGTGTTTTTAAATGTCCCAAAAACTTGTTTTTCTGGTGTGGGTGACTTTCTAATTGATAATTGTGACTTTTTCTAGTTCCTTAGTTTCATAGTTTTTTTGTACAATCTCAACCGTACAAAGTAAACACTTAGATTTCTGTTTTTGTATATGAAACAAAAACTCTTGATTTATCTTTGTATGAATGCAATTTTCTCTGAAACTATGCGAGATACTGAAACGAAAATTCAACAGATTATTCTTGAAGGTATGGCAAGTTCAAATATGGTCAGCAATTGTCAACAAAATATTTGGTTCATGTTTTATTTACAATTGAAATGTTAGTTTAAATTTGCAGCTTCAAAAATTTCCTTAAAAACTTTGTAATTTCAAACTCTCAGCGGCATTAGAGAATTCAAAAGTGTTTTTAAATGTCCCAAAAACTTGTTTTTCTGGTGTGGTTGACTTTCTCATTGATTATTTTGACTTTTTTTAGTTCCTTAGTTTCATAGTTTTTTGTAAGTTCTCAACAGTACAAAGTAAACCCTTAGATTTCTGTTTTTGTATATGAAAGAAAAAATCTTGATTTTCTTTGTATGAATGCAATTTTCTCTGAAACTATGCAAGATACTGAAACGAAAATTCAACAGATTATTCTTGAAAGTAGGGCGAGTTCAAATATGGTCAGCAATTGTCAACAAAATATTTGGTTCATGTTTTATTTACAATTGAAATGTTAGTTTAAATTTGCAGCTTCAAAAAATTCCTCAAAAACTTTGTAATTTCAAACTTTCAGCGGCATTAGAGAAGTCAAAAGTGTTTTTAATTGTCCCAAAAACTTGTTTTTCTGGTGTGGGTGACTTTCTAATTGATAATTTTGACTTTTTCTAGTTCCTTAGTTTCATAGTTTTTTGTAAATTCTCAACCGTACAAAGTAAACCATTAGATTTCTGTTTTTGTATATGAAAGAAAAAATCTTGATTTTTCTTTGTATGAATGCAATTTTCTCTGAAACTATGCAAGATACTGAAACGAAAATGCAATAGATTATTCCTGAAGGTATGGCAAGTTCAATTATTGTCAGCAATTGTCAAAAAAATATTTGGTTTTTGTTTTATTTACAATTGAAATGTTAGTTTTCTATTTGCAGCTTGAAAAATTTCCTTAAAAACTTTGTAATTTCAAACTTTCAGCGGCATTAGACAACTCAAAGTGTTGTTAAATGTCCCAAAAACTTGTTTTTCTGGTGTTGGTGACTTTTTTATTGATAATTTTGACTTTTTCTAGTTCCTTAGTTTCATAGTTTTTTGTAAAATCTCAACCGTACAAAGTAAACCCTTAGATTTCTGATTTTGTATATGAAACAAAAAATCTTGATTTTTCTTTGTATGAATGCAATTTTCTCTGAAACTGTGCAAAATACAGAAACAAAAATTTCACAGATTATTCTTGAAGGTACGGCGAGTTCAGATATGGTCAGCAATTGTCAACAAAATATTTCGTTCATAATTTATTCACAATTGAAATGTTAGTTTTCTATTTGCAGCTCAAAACCTTTCCTTAAAAACTTTGTGATTTCAAATTTTCAGCGGCATTAGAGAACTCAAAAGTGTTTTTAAATGTCCCAAGAACTTGTTTTTCTGGTGTGGGTGACTTTCTAATTGATATTTTTGACTTTTTCTAGTTCCTTAGTTTCATAGTTTTTTGTAAAATCTCGACCGTACAAAGAAAACCCTTAGAGTACTGATTTTGTATATGAAACAAAAAATCTTGATTTATCTCTGTAAGAATGCAATTTTCTCTGAAACTATGCAAGATACTGAATCGAAAATTCAACAGATCATTCTTGAAGGTACGGCAAGTTCTAATATGGTCAGCAATTGTCAACAAAAAATTTGGTTCATGTTTTATTAACAATTGAAATGTTAGTTTTCAATTTGCAGCTTGAAAAAATTCCTCAAAAACTTTGTAATTTCAAACTTTCAGCGGCATTAGAGAACTCGAAAGTGTTTTTAAATGTCCCAAAAACTTGTTTTTCTGGTGTGGGTGACTTTCTAATTGATAATTTTGACTTTTTCTAGTTCCTTAGTTTCATAGTTTTTTGTAAAATCTCAACCGTACAAAGTAAACCCTTAGATTTCTGATTTTGTATATGAAACAAAAAATCTTGATTTTTCTTTGTATGAATGCAATTTTCTCTGAAACTATGCAAAATACAGAAACAAAAATTTCACAGATTATTCTTGAAGGTACGGCGAGTTCAGATATGGTCAGCAATTGTCAACAAAATATTTCGTTCATAATTTATTCACAATTGAAATGTTAGTTTTCTATTTGCAGCTCAAAACCTTTCCTTAAAAACTTTGTGATTTCAAATTTTCAGCGGCATTAGAGAACTCAAAAGTGTTTTTAAATGTCCCAAGAACTTGTTTTTCTGGTGTGGGTGACTTTCTAATAGATATTTTTGACTTTTTCTAGTTCCTTAGTTTCATAGTTTTTTGTAAAATCTCGACCGTACAAAGAAAACCCTTAGAGTACTGATTTTGTATATGAAACAAAAAATCTTGATTTATCTCTGTAAGAATGCAATTTTCTCTGAAACTATGCAAGATACTGAATCGAAAATTCAACAGATCATTCTTGAAGGTACGGCAAGTTCTAATATGGTCAGCAATTGTCAACAAAATATTTGCTTCATGTTTTATTAACAATTGAAATGTTAGTTTTCAATTTGCAGCTTGAAAAAATTCCTCAAAAACTTTGTAATTTCAAACTTTCAGCGGCATTAGAGAACTCAAAAGTGTTTTTAAATGTCCCAAAAACTTGTTTTTCTGGTGTGGGTGACTTTCTAATTGATAATTTTGACTTTTTCTTGTTCCTTAGTTTCATAGTTTTTTTGTAAATTCTCAACCGTACAAAGTAAACCATTAGATTTCTGTTTTTGTATATGAAAGAAAAAATCTTGATTTTTCTTTGTATGAATGCAATTTTCTCTGAAACTATGCAAGATACTGAAACGAAAATTCAACAGATTATTCTTGAAGGTACGGCGAGTTCAAATATGGTCAGCAATTGTCAACAAAATATTTGGTTCATGTTTTATTTACAATTGAAATGTTAGTTTAAATTTGCAGCTTCAAAAAATTCTTCAAAAACTTTGTAATTTCAAACATTCAGCGGCATTAGAGAACTCAAAAGTGTTTTTAAATGTCCCAAAAACTTGTTTTTCTGGTGTTGTTGACTTTCTAATTGATAATTTTGACTTTTTCTAGTTCCTTAGTTTCATAGTTTTTTTGTACAATCTCAACCGTACAAAGTAAACCCTTAGATTTCTGATTTTGTATATGAAACAAAAAATCTTGATTTTTCTTTGTATGAATGCAATTTTCTCTGAAACTATGCAAAATACAGAAACAAAATTTTCACAGATTATTCTTGAAGGTACGGCGAGTTCAGATATGGTCAGCAATTGTGAACAAAATATTTCGTTCATAATTTATTCACAATTGAAATGTTAGTTTTCTATTTGCAGCTCAAAAACTTTCCTTAAAAACTTTGTGATTTCAAATTTTTCAGCGGCATTAGAGAACTCAAAAGTGTTTTTAAATGTCCAAAAAACTTGTTTTTCTGGTGTGGGTGACTTTCTAATTGATAATTTTGACTTTTTCTAGTTCCTTAGTTTCATAGTTTTTTGTAAAATCTCGACCGTGCAAAGAAAACCCTTAGAGTACTGATTTTGTATATGAAACAAAAAATCTTGATTTATCTTTGTAAGAATGCAATTTTCTCTGAAACTATGCAAGATACTGAATCGAAAATTCAACAGATCATTATTGAAGGTACGGCGAGTTCTAATAATGTCAGCAATTGTCAACACAATGTTTGCTTCATGTTTTATTCACAATTGAAATGTTAGTTTTCAAATTTGCAGCTTGAAAAAATTCCTCAAAAACTTTGTAATTTCAAACTTTCAGCGGCATTAGAGAACTCAAAAGTGTTTTTAAATGTCCCAAAAACTTGTTTTTCTGGTGTGGGTGACTTTCTAATTGATAATTGTAACTTTTTCTAGTTCCTTAGTTTCATAGTTTTTTGTAAAATCTCGACCGTACAAAGAAAACCCTCAGAGTTCTGATTTTGTATATCAAACAAAAAATCTTGATTTATCTTTGTATGAATGCAATTTTCTCTGAAACTATGCAAGATACTGAATCGAAAACTCAACAGTTCATTCTTGAAGGTACGGTGATTTCAAATATGGTCAGCAACTGTCAACAAATTATCTGGTTCATGTTTTATTCACAATTGAAATGTTAGTTTTCAATTTGCAGCTTGAAAAAATTCCTCAAAAACTTTGTAATTTCAAACTTTCAGCGGCATTAGAGAACTCAAAAGTGTTTTTAAATGTCCCAAAAACTTGTTTTTCTGGTGTGGGTGACTTTCTAATTGATAATTGTGACTTTTTCTAGTTCCTTAGTTTCATAGTTTTTTGTAAATTCTCAACCGTACAATGTAAACAAATAGATTTCTGTTTTTGTATATGAAAGAAAAATCTTGATTTTTCTTTGTATGAATGCAATTTTCTCTGAAACTATGCAAGATACAGAAACGAAAATTCAACAGATTATTCTTGAAGGTACGGCGAGTTCAAATATGGTCAGCAATTGTCAACAAAATATTTGGTTCTTCTTTTTTTTTAACAATTGAAATGTTAGTTTTCTATTTGTAGCTTAAAAAATTTCCTTCAAAACTTTGTAATTTCAAACTTTCAGCGGCATTAGAGAACTCAAAAGTGTTTTTAAATGTCCCAAAAACTTGTTTTTCTGGTGTGGGTGACTTTCTAATTGATAATTGTAACTTTTTCTAGTTCCTTAGTTTCATAGTTTTTTGTAAAATCTCGACCGTACAAAGAAAACCCTCAGAGTTCTGATTTTGTATATCAAACAAAAAATCTTGATTTATCTTTGTATGAATGCAATTTTCTCTGAAACTATGCAAGATACTGAATCGAAAACTCAACAGTTCATTCTTGAAGGTACGGTGATTTCAAATATGGTCAGCAACTGTCAACAAATTATCTGGTTCATGTTTTATTCACAATTGAAATGTTAGTTTTCAATTTGCAGCTTGAAAAAATTCCTCAAAAACTTTGTAATTTCAAACTTTCAGCGGCATTAGAGAACTCAAAAGTGTTTTTAAATGTCCCAAAAACTTGTTTTTCTGGTGTGGGTGACTTTCTAATTGATAATTGTGACTTTTTCTAGTTCCTTAGTTTCATAGTTTTTTGTAAATTCTCAACCGTACAATGTAAACAAATAGATTTCTGTTTTTGTATATGAAAGAAAAATCTTGATTTTTCTTTGTATGAATGCAATTTTCTCTGAAACTATGCAAGATACAGAAACGAAAATTCAACAGATTATTCTTGAAGGTACGGCGAGTTCAAGTATGGTCAGCAATTGTCAACAAAATATTTGGTTCTTCTTTTTTTTTAACAATTGAAATGTTAGTTTTCTATTTGTAGCTTAAAAAATTTCCTTCAAAACTTTGTAATTTCAAACTTTCAGCGGCATTAGAGAACTCAAAAGTGTTTTTAAATGTCCCAAAAACTTGTTTTTCTGGTGTGGGTGATTTTCTAATTGATAATTTTGACTTTTTCTAGTTCCTTAGTTTCATAGTTTTTTGTAAATTCTCAACCGTACAAAGTAAACCATTAGATTTCTGTTTTTGTATATGAAAGAAAAAATCTTGATTTTTCTTTGTATGAATGCAATTTTCTCTGAAACTATGCAAGATACTGAATCGAAAATTCAACAGATCATTCTTGAAGATAGGACGAGTTCAAATATGGTCAGCAATTGTCAACAAAATATTTGCTTCATGTTTTATTCACAATTGAAATGTTAGTTTTCAAATTTGCAGCTTGAAAAAATTCCTCAAAAACTTTGTAATTTCAAACTTTCAGCGGCATTAGAGAACTCAAAAGTGTTTTTAAATGTCCCAAAATTTTGTTTTTCTGGTGTGGGTGACTTTCTAATTGATAATTGTGACTTTTTCCAGTTCCTTGGTTTCATAGTTTTTTTGTACAAACTCAACCGTACAAAGTAAACCCTTAGATTTCTGTTTTTGTATATGAAACAAAAAATCTTGATTTATCTTTGTATGAATGCAAATTTCTCTGAAACTATGCAAGATACTGAATCGAAAATTCAACAGATCATTCTTGAAGGTAGGGCGAGTTCAAATATGGTCAGCAATTGTCAACAAAATATTTGGTTCATGTTTTATTTACAATTGAAATGTTAGTTTTAAATTTGCAGCTTCAAAAAATTCCTCAAAAACTTTGTAATTTCAAACTTTCAGCGGCATTAGAGAACTCAAAAGTGTTTTTAAATGTCCCAAAAACTTGTTTTTCTGGTGTGGGTGACTTTCTAATTTATAATTGTGACTTTTTCTAGTTCCTTAGTTTCATAGTTTTTTGTAAATTCTCAACCGTACAAAGTAAACAAATAGATTTCTGTTTTTGTATATGAAAGAAAAAATCTTGATTTTTCTTTGTATGAATGCAATTTTCTCTGAAACTATGCAAGATACAGAAACGAAAATTCAACAGATTATTCTTGAAGGTACGGCGAGTTCAAATATGGTCAGCAATTGTCAACAAATTATTTGGTTCTTCTTTTTTTTAACAATTGAAATGTTGGTTTTCTATTTGTAGCTTAAAAAATTTCCTTCAAAACTTTGTAATTTCAAACTTTCAGCGGCATTAGAAAACTCAAAAGTGTTTTTAAATGTCCCAAAAACTTGTTTTTCTGGTGTGGGTGACTTTCTAATTGATAATTTTGACTTTTTCTTGTTCCTTAGTTTCATAGTTTTTTGTAAATTCTCAACCGTACAAAGTAAACCATTAGATTTCTGTTTTTGTATATGAAAGAAAAAATCTTGATTTTTCTTTGTATGAATGCAATTTTCTCTGAAACTATGCAAGATACTGAATCGAAAATTCAACAGATCATTCTTGAAGATAGGACGAGTTCAATTATGATCAGCAATTGTCAACAAAATATTTGCTTCATGTTTTATTCACAATTGAAATGTTAGTTTTCAAATTTGCAGCTTGAAAAAATTCCTCAAAAACTTTGTAATTTCAAACTTTCAGCGGCATTAGAGAACTCAAAAGTGTTTTTAAATGTCCCAAAATTTTGTTTTTCTGGTGTGGGTGACTTTCTAATTGATAATTGTGACTTTTTCCAGTTCCTTGGTTTCATAGTTTTTTTGTACAAACTCAACCGTACAAAGTAAACCCTTAGATTTCTGTTTTTGTATATGAAACAAAAAATCTTGATTTATCTTTGTATGAATGCAAATTTCTCTGAAACTATGCAAGATACTGAATCGAAAATTCAACAGATCATTCTTGAAGGTAGGGCGAGTTCAAATATGGTCAGCAATTGTCAACAAAATATTTGGTTCATGTTTTATTTACAATTGAAATGTTAGTTTTAAATTTGCAGCTTCAAAAAATTCCTCAAAAACTTTGTAATTTCAAACTTTCAGCGGCATTAGAGAACTCAAAAGTGTTTTTAAATGTCCCAAAAACTTGTTTTTCTGGTGTGGGTGACTTTCTAATTTATAATTGTGACTTTTTCTAGTTCCTTAGTTTCATAGTTTTTTGTAAATTCTCAACCGTACAAAGTAAACAAATAGATTTCTGTTTTTGTATATGAAAGAAAAAATCTTGATTTTTCTTTGTATGAATGCAATTTTCTCTGAAACTATGCAAGATACAGAAACGAAAATTCAACAGATTATTCTTGAAGGTACGGCGAGTTCAAATATGGTCAGCAATTGTCAACAAATTATTTGGTTCTTCTTTTTTTTTAACAATTGAAATGTTGGTTTTCTATTTGTAGCTTAAAAAATTTCCTTCAAAACTTTGTAATTTCAAACTTTCAGCGGCATTAGAAAACTCAAAAGTGTTTTTAAATGTCCCAAAAACTTGTTTTTCTGGTGTGGGTGACTTTCTAATTGATAATTTTGACTTTTTCTTGTTCCTTAGTTTCATAGTTTTTTGTAAATTCTCAACCGTACAAAGTAAACCATTAGATTTCTGTTTTTGTATATGAAAGAAAAAATCTTGATTTTTCTTTGTATGAATGCAATTTTCTCTGAAACTATGCAAGATACTGAATCGAAAATTCAACAGATCATTCTTGAAGATAGGACGAGTTCAATTATGATCAGCAATTGTCAACAAAATATTTGCTTCATGTTTTATTCACAATTGAAATGTTAGTTTTCAAATTTGCAGCTTGAAAAAATTCCTCAAAAACTTTGTAATTTCAAACTTTCAGCGGCATTAGAGAACTCAAAAGTGTTTTTAAATGTCCCAAAAACTTGTTTTTCTGGTGTGGCTGACTTTCTAGTTGGTAATTGTGACTTTTTCTAGTTCCTTGGTTTCATAGTTTTTTTGTACAATCCCAACCGTACAAAGTAAACCCTTAGATTTCTGTTTTTGTATATGAAACAAAAAATCTTGATTTATCTTTGTATGAATGCAATTTTCTCTGAAACTATGCAAGATACTGAATCGAAAATTCAACAGATCATTCTTGAAGGAAGGGCGAGTTCAAATATGGTCAGCAATTGTCAACAAAATATTTGGTTCATGTTTTATTCACAATTGAAATGTTAGTTTTAAATTTGCAGCTTCAAAAAATTCCTCAAAAACTTTGTAATTTCAAACTTTCAGCGGCATTAGAGAACTCAAAAGTGTTTTTAAATGTCCCAAAAACTTGTTTTTCTGGTGTGGGTGACTTTCTTATTGATAATTGTGACTTTTTCTAGTTCCTTAGTTTCATAGTTTTTTGTAAAATCTCGACCGTACAAAGAAAACCCTCAGAGTTCTGATTTTGTATATCAAACAAAAAATCTTGATTTATCTTTGTATGAATGCAATTTTCTCTGAAACTATGCAAGATACTGAATCGAAAATTCAACAGATCATTCTTGAAGGTACAGCGAGTTCTAATAATGTCAGCAATTGTCAACACAATGTTTGCTTCATGTTTTATTCACAATTGAAATGTTAGTTTTCAAATTTGCAGCTTGAAAAAATTCCTTAAAAACTTTGTAATTTCAAACTTTCAGCGGCATTAGATAACTCAAAAGTGTTTTTAAATGTCCCAAAAACTTGTTCTTCTGGTGTGGGTGACTTTCTAATTGATAATTGTGACTTTTTCTAGTTCCTTAGTTTCATAGTTTTTTGTAAAATCTCGACCGTACAAAGAAAACCCTCAGAGTTCTGATTTTGTATATCAAACAAAAAATCTTGATTTATCTTTGTATGAATGCAATTTTCTCTGAAACTATGCAAGATACTGAATCGAAAATTCAACAGATCATTCTTGAAGGTACGGCGAGTTCAAATATGGTCAGCA
This sequence comes from Rhopilema esculentum, assembly GCF_057945365.1. NCBI lineage: Eukaryota > Metazoa > Cnidaria > Scyphozoa > Rhizostomeae > Rhizostomatidae > Rhopilema > Rhopilema esculentum. Next base: position 125,173 of record NW_028300847.1, read on the forward strand.
ATTGTCAACAAAATATTTGCTTCATGTTTTATTCACAATTGAAATGTTAGTTTTCAAATTTGCAGCTTGAAAAAATTCCTCAAAAACTTTGTAATTTCAAACTTTCAGCGGCATTAGAGAACTCAAAAGTGTTTTTAAATGTCCCAAAAACTTGTTTTTCTGGTGTGGGTGACTTTCTAATTGATAATTTTGACTTTTTCTAGTTCCTTAGTTTCATAGTTTTTTGTAAATTCTCAACCGTACAAAGTAAACCATTAGATTTCTGTTTTTGTATATGAAAGAAAAAATCTTGATTTTTCTTTGTATGAATGCAATTTTCTCTGAAACTATGCAAGATACTGAATCGAAAATTCAACAGATCATTCTTGAAGGTACGGCGAGTTCAAATATGGTCAGCAATTGTCAACAAAATATTTGCTTCATGTTTTATTCACAATTGAAATGTTAGTTTTCAAATTTGCAGCTTGAAAAAATTCCTCAAAAACTTTGTAATTTCAAACTTCAGCGGCATTAGATAACTCAAAAGTGTTTTTAAATGTCCCAAAAACTTGTTTTTCTGGTGTGGGTGACTTTCTAATTGATAATTGTGACTTTTTCTAGTTCCTTGCTTTCATAGTTTTTTTGTACAATCTCAACCGTACAAAGTAAACCCTTAGATTTCTGTTTTTGTATATGAAACAAAAAATCTTGATTTATCTTTGTATGAATGCAATTTTCTCTGAAACTATGCAAGATACTGAATCGAAAATTCAACAGATCATTCTTGAAGGAAGGGCGAGTTCAAATATGATCAGCAATTGTCAACAAAATATTTGGTTCATGTTTTATTTACAATTGAAATGTTAGTTTTAAATTTGCAGCTTCAAAAAATTCCTCAAAAACTTTGTGATTTCAAACTTTCAGCGGCATTAGAGAACTCAAAAGTGTTTTTAAATGTCCCAAAAACTTATTTTTCTGGTGTGGGTGACTTTCTAATTGATAATTGTGACTTTTTCTAGTTCCTTGGTTTCATAGTTTTTTTGTACAATCTCAACCGTACAAAGTAAACCCTTAGATTTTTGTTTTTGTATATGAAACAAATAATCTTGATTTATCTTTGTATGAATGCAATTTTCTCTGAAACTATACAAGATACTGAATCGAAAATTGAACAGATCATTCTTGAAGGTAGGGCGAGTTCAAATATGGTCAGCAATTGTCAACAAAATATTTGCTTCATGTTTTATTTACAATTGAAATGTTAGTTTTAAATTTGCAGCTTCAAAAAATTCCTCAAAAACTTTGTAATTTCAAACTTTCAGCGGCATTAGAGAACTCAAAAGTGTTTTTAAATGTCCCAAAAACTTGTTTTTCTGGTGTGGGTGACTTTCTAATTGATAATTTTGACTTTTTCTAGTTCCTTAGTTTCATAGTTTTTTGTAAATTCTCAACCGTACAAAGTAAACCATTAGATTTCTGTTTTTTGTATATGAAACAAAAAATCTTGATTTATCTTTGTATGAATGCAATTTTCTCTGAAACTATGCAAGATACTGAAACAAAACTTCAACAGATTATTCTTGAAGGTATGGCGAGTTCAAACATTGTCAGCAATTGTCAAAAAAATATGTGGTTTTTGTTTTATTTACAATTGAAATGTTAGTTTTCTATTTGCAGCTTCAAAAATTTCCTTAAAAACTTTGTATTTTCAAACTTTCAGCGGCATTGGAGAACTCAAAAGTGTTTTTAAATGTCCCAAAAACTTGTTTTTCTGGTGTGGGTGACTTTCTAATTGATAATTGTGACTTTTTCTAGTTCCTTAGTTTCATAGTTTTTTGTAAAATCTCAACCGTACAAAATAAAGCAAGAGATTTCTGATTTTGTATATGAAACAAAAAATCTTGATTTATCTTTGTATGAATGCAATTTCCTCTGAAACTATGCAAGATACTGAATCGAAAATTCAACAGATCATTCTTGAAGGTAGGGCGAGTTCAAATATGGTCAGTAATTGTCAACAAAATATTTGCTTCATGTTTTATTCACAATTGAAATGTTAGTTTTCAAATTTGCAGCTTGAAAAAATTCCTCAAAAACTTTGTAATTTCAAACTTTCAGCGGCATTAGAGAACTCAAAAGTGTCTTTAGATGTCCCAAAAACTTGTTTTTCTGGTGTGGGTGACTTTCTAATTGATAATTGTGACTTTTTCTAGTTCCTTGGTTTCATAGTTTTTTTGTACAATCTCAACCGTACAAAGTAAACCCTTAGATTTCTGTTTTTGTATATGAAACAAAAACTATTGATTTATCTTTGTATGAATGCAATTTTCTCTGAAACTATGCAAGATACTGAAACGAAAATGCAACACATTATTCTTGAAGGTATGGCGAGTTCAAATATTGTCAGCAATTGTCAAAAAAATATGTGGTTTTTGTTTTATTTACAATTGAAATGTTAGTTTTCTATTTGCAGCTTCAAAAATTTCCTTAAAAACTTTGTAATTTCAAACTTTCAGCGGCATTAGAGAACTCAAAAGTGTTTTTAAATGTCCCAAAAACTTGTTTTTCTGGTGTGGGTGACTTTCTTATTGATAATTTTGACTTTTTCTAGTTCCTTAGTTTCATAGTTTTTTGTAAAATCTTAACCGTACAAAATAAAGCAAGAGATTTCTGATTTTGTATATGAAACAAAAAATCTTGATTTATCTTTGTATGAATGCAATTTCCTCTGAAACTATGCAAGATACTGAATCGAAAATTCAACAGATCATTCTTGAAGGTACGGCGAGTTCAAATATGGTCAGCAATTGTCAACAAAATATTTGCTTCATGTTTTATTCACAATTGAAATGTTAGTTTTCAAATTTGCAGCTTGAAAAAAATCCTCAAAAACTTTGTAATTTCAAACTTTCAGCGGCATTAGAGAACTCAAAAGTGTTTTTAGATGTCCCAAAAACTTGTTTTTCTGGTGTGGGTGACTTTCTAATTGATAATTGTGACTTTTTCTAGTTCCTTAGTTTCATAGTTTTTTTGTACAATCTCAACCGTACAAAGTAAACCCTTAGATTTCTGTTTTTGTATATGAAACAAAAACTATTGATTTATCTTTGTATGAATGCAATTTTCTCTGAAACTATGCAAGATACTGAAACGAAAATGCAACACATTATTCTTGAAGGTATGGCGAGTTCAAATATTGTCAGCAATTGTCAAAAAAATATGTGGTTTTTGTTTTATTTACAATTGAAATGTTAGTTTTCTATTTGCAGCTTCAAAAATTTCCTTAAAAACTTTGTAATTTCAAACTTTCAGCGGCATTAGAGAACTCAAAAGTGTTTTTAAATGTCCCAAAAACTTGTTTTTCTGGTGTGGGTGACTTTCTTATTGATAATTTTGACTTTTTCTAGTTCCTTAGTTTCATAGTTTTTTGTAAAATCTTAACCGTACAAAATAAAGCAAGAGATTTCTGATTTTGTATATGAAACAAAAAATCTTGATTTATCTTTGTATGAATGCAATTTCCTCTGAAACTATGCAAGATACTGAATCGAAAATTCAACAGATCATTCTTGAAGGTACGGCGAGTTCAAATATGGTCAGCAATTGTCAACAAAATATTTGCTTCATGTTTTATTCACAATTGAAATGTTAGTTTTCAAATTTGCAGCTTGAAAAAAATCCTCAAAAACTTTGTAATTTCAAACTTTCAGCGGCATTAGAGAACTCAAAAGTGTTTTTAGATGTCCCAAAAACTTGTTTTTCTGGTGTGGGTGACTTTCTAATTGATAATTGTGACTTTTTCTAGTTCCTTAGTTTCATAGTTTTTTTGTACAATCTCAACCGTACAAAGTAAACCCTTAGATTTCTGTTTTTGTATATGAAACAAAAACTATTGATTTATCTTTGTATGAATGCAATTTTCTCTGAAACTATGCAAGATACTGAAACGAAAATGCAACACATTATTCTTGAAGGTATGGCGAGTTCAAATATTGTCAGCAATTGTCAAAAAAATATGTGGTTTTTGTTTTATTTACAATTGAAATGTTAGTTTTCTATTTGCAGCTTCAAAAATTTCCTTAAAAACTTTGTAATTTCAAACTTTCAGCGGCATTAGAGAACTCAAAAGTGTTTTTAAATGTCCCAAAAACTTGTTTTTCTGGTGTGGGTGACTTTCTTATTGATAATTTTGACTTTTTCTAGTTCCTTAGTTTCATAGTTTTTTGTAAAATCTTAACCGTACAAAATAAAGCAAGAGATTTCTGATTTTGTATATGAAACAAAAAATCTTGATTTATCTTTGTATGAATGCAATTTCCTCTGAAACTATGCAAGATACTGAATCGAAAATTCAACAGATCATTCTTGAAGGTAAGGCGAGTTCCAATATGGTCAGCAATTGTCAACAAAATATTTGCTTCATGTTTTATTAACAATTGAAATGTTAGTTTTCAAATTTGCAGCTTGAAAAAATTCCTCAAAAACTTTGTAATTTCAAACTTTCAGCGGCATTAGAGAACTCAAAAGTGTTTTTAGATGTCCCAAAAACTTGTTTTTCTGGTGTGGGTGACTTTCTTATTGATAATTGTGACTTTTTCTAGTTCCTTAGTTTCATAGTTTTTTTGTACAATCTCAACCGTGCAAAGTAAACCCTTAGATTTCTGTTTTTGTATATGAAACAAAAAATCTTGATTTATCTTTGTATGAATGCAATTTCCTCTGAAACTATGCAAGATACTGAATCGAAAATTCAACAGATCATTCTTGAAGGTACGGCGAGTTCAAATATGGTCAGCAATTGTCAACAAAATATTTGCTTCATGTTTTATTCACAATTGAAATGTTAGTTTTCAAATTTGCAGCTTGAAAAAAATCCTCAAAAACTTTGTAATTTCAAACTTTCAGCGGCATTAGAGAACTCACAAGTGTTTTTAGATGTCCCAAAAACTTGTTTTTCTGGTGTGGGTGACTTTCTAATTGATAATTGTGACTTTTTCTAGTTCCTTAGTTTCATAGTTTTTTTGTACAATCTCAACCGTACAAAGTAAACCCTTAGATTTCTGTTTTTGTATATGAAACAAAAACTATTGATTTATCTTTGTATGAATGCAATTTTCTCTGAAACTATGCAAGATACTGAAACGAAAATGCAACACATTATTCTTGAAGGTATGGCGAGTTCAAATATTGTCAGCAATTGTCAAAAAAATATGTGGTTTTTGTTTTATTTACAATTGAAATGTTAGTTTTCTATTTGCAGCTTCAAAAATTTCCTTAAAAACTTTGTAATTTCAAACTTTCAGCGGCATTAGAGAACTCAAAAGTGTTTTTAAATGTCCCAAAAACTTGTTTTTCTGGTGTGGTTGACTTTCTTATTGATAACCTTGACTTTTTCTAGTTCCTTAGTTTCATAGTTTTTTGTAAAATCTCGACCGTACAAAGAAAACCCTTAGAGTTCTGATTTTGTATATGAAACAAAAAATCTTGATTTATCTTTGTATGAATGCAATTTTCTCTGAAACTATGCAAGATACTAAATCGAATGTTCAACAGATCATTCTTGAAGGTAGGGCGAGTTCACATCTGCTCAGCAATTGTCAACAAAATATTTGCTTCATGTTTTATTAACAATTGAAATGTTAGTTTTCAAATTTGCAGCTTGAAAAAATTCCTCAAAAACTTTGTAATTTCAAACTTTCAGCGGCATTAGAGAACTCAAAAGTGTTTTTAGATGTCCCAAAAACTTGTTTTTCTAGTGTGGGTGACTTTCTTATTGATAATTGTGACTTTTTCTAGTTCCTTAGTTTCATAGTTTTTTTGTACAATCTCAACCGTGCAAAGTAAACCCTTAGATTTCTGTTTTTGTATATGAAAGAAAAAATCTTGATTTTTCTTTGTATGAATGCAATTTTCTCTGAAACTATGCAAGATACTGAATCGAAAATTCAACAGATCATTCTTGAAGGTACGGCGAGTTCAAATATTGTCAGCAATTGTCAACAAAATATTTGCTTCATGTTTTATTCACAATTGAAATGTTAGTTTTCAAATTTGCAGCTTGAAAAAATTCCTCAAAAACTTTGTAATTTCAAACTTTCAGCGGCATTAGAGAACTCAAAAGTGTTTTTAAATGTCCCAAAAACTTGTTTTTCTGGTGTGGGTGACTTTCTAATTGATAATTGTGACTTTTTCTAGTTCCTTGGTTTCATAGTTTTTTTTGTACAATCTCAACCGTACAAAGTAAACCCTTAGATTTCTGTTTTTGTATATGAAACAAAAAATCTTGATTTATCTTTGTATGAATGCAATTTTCTCTGAAACTATACAAGATACTGAATCGAAAATTGAACAGATCATTCTTGAAGGTAGGGCGAGTTCAAATATGGTCAGCAATTGTCAACAAAATATTTGCTTCATGTTTTATTCACAATTGAAATGTTAGTTTTAAATTTGCAGCTTCAAAAAATTCCTCAAAAACTTTGTAATTTCAAACTTTCAGCGGCATTAGAGAACTCAAAAGTGTTTTTAAATGTCCCAAAAACTTGTTTTTCTGGTGTGGGTGACTTTCTAATTGATAATTTTGACTTTTTCTAGTTCCTTAGTTTCATAGTTTTTTGTAAAATCTCAACCGTACAAAATAAAGCAAGAGATTTCTGATTTTGTATATGAAACAAAAAATCTTGATTTATCTTTGTATGAATGCAATTTCCTCTGAAACTATGCAAGATACTGAATCGAAAATTCACCAGATCATTCTTGAAGGTACGGCGAGTTCAAATATGGTCAGCAATTGTCAACAAAATATTTGCTTCATGTTTTATTCACAATTGAAATGTTAGTTTTCAAATTTGCAGCTTGAAAAAATTCCTCAAAAACTTTGTAATTTCAAACTTTCAGCGGCATTAGAGAACTCAAAAGTGTTTTTAAATGTCCCAAAAACTTGTTTTTCTGGTGTGGTTGACTTTCTTATTGATAACCTTGACTTTTTCTAGTTCCTTAGTTTCATAGTTTTTTGTAAAATCTCGACCGTACAAAGAAAACCCTCAGAGTTCTGATTTTGTATATGAAACAAAAAATCTTGATTTATCTTTGTATGAATGCAATTTTCTCTGAAACTATGCAAGATACTAAATCGAATGTTCAACAGATCATTCTTGAAGGTAGGGCGAGTTCACATATGCTCAGCAATTGTCAACAAAATATTTGGTTCATGTTTTATTCACAATTGAAATGTTAGTTTTCAATTTGCAGCTTGAAAAAATTCCACAAAAAAACTTTGTAATTTCAAACTTTCAGCGGCATTAGAGAACTCAAAAGTGTTTTTAAATGTCTCAGAAACTTGTTTTTCTGATGTGGGTTACTTTCTAATTGATAATTGTGACTTTTTCTAGATCCTTAGTTTCATAGTTTTTTGTAAAATCTCGACCGTACAAAGAAAACCCTTAGAGTTCTGATTTTGTATATGAAACAAAATATTTTGTTTTATCTTTGTAAGAATGCAATTTTCTCTGAAACTATGCAAGATACTGAATCGAAAATTCAACAGATCATTCTTGAAGGTACGGCGAGTTCAAATATGGTCAGCAATTGTCAACAAAGTATTCGGTACATGTTTTTTCCACAATTGAAATGTTTGTTTTCCATTTGCAGCTTAAAAAATTTCCTTCAAAACTTTGTAATTTCAAACTTTCAGCGGCACTAGAGAACTCAAAAGTGTTTTTAAATGTCCCAAAAACTTGTTTTTCTGGTGTGGGTGACTCTCTAATTGATAATTTTGACTTTTTCTAGTTCCTTAGTTTCAAAGTTTTTTGTAAAATCTCGACGGTACAAAGAAAACCCTTAGAGTTCTGATTTTGTATATGAAACAAAAAATCTTGATTTATCTTTGTATGAATGCAATTTTCTCTGAAACTATGCAAGATACTGAATCGAAAATTCAACAGATCATTCTTGAAGGTAGGGCGAGTTCAAATATTGTCAGCAATTGTCAAAAAAATATGTGGTTTTTGTTTTATTTACAATTGAAATGTTAGTTTTCTATTTGCAGCTTCAAAAATTTGCTTAAAAACTTTGTAATTTCAAAATTTAAGCGGCATTAGAGAACTCAAAAGTGTTTTTAAATGTCCCAAAAACTTGTTTTTCTGGTGTGGTTGACTTTCTAATTGATAATTGTGACTTTTTCTAGTTCCTTAGTTTCATATTTTTTTTGTACAAGCTCAACCGTATAAAGTAAACCCTTAGATTTCTGTTTTTGTAAATGAAACAAAAACTCTTGATTTATCTTTGTATGAATGCAATTTTCTCTGAAACTATGCAAGATACTGAAACGAAACTTCAACAGATTATTCTTGAAGGTATGGCGAGTTCAAATATTGTCAGCAATTGTCAAAAAAATATTTGGTTTTTGTTTTATTTACAATTGAAATGTTAGTTTTCTATTTGCAGCTTCAAAAATTTCCTTAAAAACTTTGTAATTTCAAACTTTCAGCGGCATTAGAGAACTCAAAAGTGTTTTTAAATGTCCCAAAAACTTGTTTTTCTGGTGTGGTTGACTTTCTAATTGATAATTGTGACTTTTTCTAGTTCCTTAGTTTCATATTTTTTTTGTACAAGCTCAACCGTATAAAGTAAACCCTTAGATTTCTGTTTTTGTATATGAAACAAAAACTCTTGATTTATCTTTGTATGAATGCAATTTTCTCTGAAACTATGCAAGATACTGAAACGAAACTTCAACAGATTATTCTTGAAGGTATGGCGAGTTCAAATATTGTCAGCAATTGTCAAAAAAATATTTGGTTTTTGTTTTATTTACAATTGAAATGTTAGTTTTCTATTTGCAGCTTCAAAAATTTCCTTAAAAACTTTGTAATTTCAAACTTTCAGCGGCATTAGAGAACTCAAAGGTGTTTTTAAATGTCCCAAAAACTTGTTTTTCTGGTGTGGTTGACTTTCTTATTGATAACTTTGACTTTTTCTAGTTCCTTAGTTTCATAGTTTTTTGTAAATTCTCAACCGTACAAAGTAAACCCTTAGATTTCTGTTTTTGTGTATAAAAGGAATAATCTTGATTTTTCTTTGTATGAATGCAATTTTCTCTGAAACTATACAAGATACTGAAAAGAAAATTCAACCGATTTTTCTTGAAGAAACGGCGAGTTAAAATATGGTCAGCAATTGTCAACAAAATATTTGGTTCATGTTTTATTAACAATTGAAATGTTAGTTTTCTATTTGCAGCTTAAAAAATTTCCTTCAAAACTTTGTAATTTCAAACTTTCAGCGGCATTAGAGAACTCAAAAGTGTTTTTAAATGTCCCAAAAACTTGTTTTTCTGGTGTGGGTGACTTTCTAATTGATAATTTTGACTTTTTCTAGTTCCTTAGTTTCATAGTTTTTTGTAAAATCTTAACCGTACAAAATAAAGCAAGAGATTTCTGATTTTGTATATGAAACAAAAAATCTTGATTTATCTTTGTATGAATGCAATTTCCTCTGAAACTATGCAAGATACTGAATCGAAAATTCAACAGATCATTCTTGAAGGTAGGGCGAGTTCAAATATGGTCAGCAATTGTCAACAAAATATTTGCTTCATGTTTTATTCACAATTGAAATGTTAGTTTTCAAATTTGCAGCTTGAAAAAATTCCTCAAAAACTTTGTAATTTCAAACTTTCAGCGGCATTAGAGAACTCAAAAGTGTTTTTAGATGTCCCAAAAACTTGTTTTTCTGGTGTGGGTGACTTTCTAATTGATAATTTTGACTTTTTCTAGTTCCTTAGTTTCATAGTTTTTTGTAAAATCTCGACCGTACAAAGAAAACCCTCAGAGTTCTGATTTTGTATATGAAACAAAAAATCTTGATTTATCTTTGTATGAATGCAATTTTCTCTGAAACTATGCAAGATACTAAATCGAATGTTCAACAGATCATTCTTGAAGGTAGGGCGAGTTCACATATGCTCAGCAATTGTCAACAAAATATTTGGTTCATGTTTTATTCACAATTGAAATGTTAGTTTTCAATTTGCAGCTTGAAAAAATTCCACAAAAAAACTTTGTAATTTCAAACTTTCAGCGGCATTAGAGAACTCAAAAGTGTTTTTAAATGTCTCAGAAACTTGTTTTTCTGATGTGGGTTACTTTCTAATTGATAATTGTGACTTTTTCTAGATCCTTAGTTTCATAGTTTTTTGTAAAATCTCGACCGTACAAAGAAAACCCTTAGAGTTCTGATTTTGTATATGAAACAAAATATTTTGTTTTATCTTTGTAAGAATGCAATTTTCTCTGAAACTATGCAAGATACTGAATCGAAAATTCAACAGATCATTCTTGAAGGTACGGCGAGTTCAAATATGGTCAGCAATTGTCAACAAAGTATTCGGTACATGTTTTTTCCACAATTGAAATGTTTGTTTTCCATTTGCAGCTTAAAAAATTTCCTTCAAAACTTTGTAATTTCAAACTTTCAGCGGCACTAGAGAACTCAAAAGTGTTTTTAAATGTCCCAAAAACTTCTTTTTCTGGTGTGGGTGACTCTCTAATTGATAATTTTGACTTTTTCTAGTTCCTTAGTTTCAAAGTTTTTTGTAAAATCTCGACGGTACAAAGAAAACCCTTAGAGTTCTGATTTTGTATATGAAACAAAAAATCTTGATTTATCTTTGTATGAATGCAATTTTCTCTGAAACTATGCAAGATACTGAATCGAAAATTCAACAGATCATTCTTGAAGGTAGGGCGAGTTCAAATATTGTCAGCAATTGTCAAAAAAATATGTGGTTTTTGTTTTATTTACAATTGAAATGTTAGTTTTCTATTTGCAGCTTCAAAAATTTGCTTAAAAACTTTGTAATTTCAAAATTTAAGCGGCATTAGAAAACTCAAAAGTGTTTTTAAATGTCCCAAAAACTTGTTTTTCTGGTGTGGTTGACTTTCTAATTGATAATTGTGACTTTTTCTAGTTCCTTAGTTTCATATTTTTTTTGTACAAGCTCAACCGTATAAAGTAAACCCTTAGATTTCTGTTTTTGTAAATGAAACAAAAACTCTTGATTTATCTTTGTATGAATGCAATTTTCTCTGAAACTATGCAAGATACTGAAACGAAACTTCAACAGATTATTCTTGAAGGTATGGCGAGTTCAAATATTGTCAGCAATTGTCAAAAAAATATTTGGTTTTTGTTTTATTTACAATTGAAATGTTAGTTTTCTATTTGCAGCTTCAAAAATTTCCTTAAAAACTTTGTAATTTCAAACTTTCAGCGGCATTAGAGAACTCAAAAGTGTTTTTAAATGTCCCAAAAACTTGTTTTTCTGGTGTGGTTGACTTTCTAATTGATAATTGTGACTTTTTCTAGTTCCTTAGTTTCATATTTTTTTTGTACAAGCTCAACCGTATAAAGTAAACCCTTAGATTTCTGTTTTTGTATATGAAACAAAAACTCTTGATTTATCTTTGTATGAATGCAATTTTCTCTGAAACTATGCAAGATACTGAAACGAAACTTCAACAGATTATTCTTGAAGGTATGGCGAGTTCAAATATTGTCAGCAATTGTCAAAAAAATATTTGGTTTTTGTTTTATTTACAATTGAAATGTTAGTTTTCTATTTGCAGCTTCAAAAATTTCCTTAAAAACTTTGTAATTTCAAACTTTCAGCGGCATTAGAGAACTCAAAGGTGTTTTTAAATGTCCCAAAAACTTGTTTTTCTGGTGTGGTTGACTTTCTTATTGATAACTTTGACTTTTTCTAGTTCCTTAGTTTCATAGTTTTTTGTAAATTCTCAACCGTACAAAGTAAACCCTTAGATTTCTGTTTTTGTATATAAAAGGAATAATCTTGATTTTTCTTTGTATGAATGCAATTTTCTCTGAAACTATACAAGATACTGAAAAGAAAATTCAACAGATTTTTCTTGAAGAAACGGCGAGTTAAAATATGGTCAGCAATTGTCAACAAAATATTTGGTTCATGTTTTATTAACAATTGAAATGTTAGTTTTCTATTTGCAGCTTAAAAAATTTCCTTCAAAACTTTGTAATTTCAAACTTTCAGCGGCATTAGAGAACTCAAAAGTGTTTTTAAATGTCCCAAAAACTTGTTTTTCTGGTGTGGGTGACTTTCTAATTGATAATTTTGACTTTTTCTAGTTCCTTAGTTTCATAGTTTTTTGTAAAATCTTAACCGTACAAAATAAAGCAAGAGATTTCTGATTTTGTATATGAAACAAAAAATCTTGATTTATCTTTGTATGAATGCAATTTCCTCTGAAACTATGCAAGATACTGAATCGAAAATTCAACAGATCATTCTTGAAGGTAGGGCGAGTTCAAATATGGTCAGCAATTGTCAACAAAATATTTGCTTCATGTTTTATTCACAATTGAAATGTTAGTTTTCAAATTTGCAGCTTGAAAAAATTCCTCAAAAACTTTGTAATTTCAAACTTTCAGCGGCATTAGAGAACTCAAAAGTGTTTTTAGATGTCCCAAAAACTTGTTTTTCTGGTGTGGGTGACTTTCTAATTGATAATTTTGACTTTTTCTAGTTCCTTAGTTTCATAGTTTTTTGTAAAATCTCGACCGTACAAAGAAAACCCTTAGAGTTCTGATTTTGTATATGAAACAAAATATCTTGATTTATCTTTGTAAGAATGCAATTTTCTTTGAAACTATGCAAGATACTAAATCGAATGTTCAACAGATCATTCTTGAAGGTAGGGCGAGTTCAAATATGGTCAGCAATTGTCAACAAAATATTTGGTTCATGTTTTATTCACAATTGAAATGTTAGTTTTCAATTTGCAGCTTGAAAAAATTCCTCAAAAACTTTGTAATTTCAAACTTTCAGCGGCATTAGAGAACTCAAAAGTGTTTTTAAATGTCCCAAAAACTTGTTTTTCTGGTGTGGGTTACTTTCTAATTGATAATTTTGACTTTTTCTAGTTCCTTAGTTTCATAGTTTTTTGTAAAATCTCGACCGTACAAAGAAAACCCTTAGAATACTGATATTTTATATGAAACAAAAAATCTTGATTTATCTTTGTATGAATGCAATTTTCTCTGAAACTATGCAAGATACTGAAACGAAACTTCAACAGATTATTCTTGAAGGTATGGCGAGTTCAAATATTGTCAGCAATTGTCAAAAAAATATTTGGTTTTTGTTTTATTTACAATTGAAATGTTAGTTTTCTATTTGCAGCTTCAAAAATTTCCTTAAAAACTTTGTAATTTCAAACTTTCAGCGGCATTAGAGAACTCAAAAGTGTTTTTAAATGTCCCAAAAACTTGTTTTTCTGGTGTGGTTGACTTTCTAATTGATAATTGTGACTTTTTCTAGTTCCTTAGTTTCATATTTTTTTTGTACAAGCTCAACCGTATAAAGTAAACCCTTAGATTTCTGTTTTTGTATATGAAACAAAAACTCTTGATTTATCTTTGTATGAATGCAATTTTCTCTGAAACTATGCAAGATACTGAAACGAAACTTCAACAGATTATTCTTGAAGGTATGGCGAGTTCAAATATTGTCAGCAATTGTCAAAAAAATATTTGGTTTTTGTTTTATTTACAATTGAAATGTTAGTTTTCTATTTGCAGCTTCAAAAATTTCCTTAAAAACTTTGTAATTTCAAACTTTCAGCGGCATTAGAGAACTCAAAGGTGTTTTTAAATGTCCCAAAAACTTGTTTTTCTGGTGTGGTTGACTTTCTTATTGATAACTTTGACTTTTTCTAGTTCCTTAGTTTCATAGTTTTTTGTAAATTCTCAACCGTACAAAGTAAACCCTTAGATTTCTGTTTTTGTATATAAAAGGAATAATCTTGATTTTTCTTTGTATGAATGCAATTTTCTCTGAAACTATACAAGATACTGAAAAGAAAATTCAACAGATTTTTCTTGAAGAAACGGCGAGTTAAAATATGGTCAGCAATTGTCAACAAAATATTTGGTTCATGTTTTATTAACAATTGAAATGTTAGTTTTCTATTTGCAGCTTAAAAAATTTCCTTCAAAACTTTGTAATTTCAAACTTTCAGCGGCATTAGAGAACTCAAAAGTGTTTTTAAATGTCCCAAAAACTTGTTTTTCTGGTGTGGGTGACTTTCTAATTGATAATTTTGACTTTTTCTAGTTCCTTAGTTTCATAGTTTTTTGTAAAATCTTAACCGTACAAAATAAAGCAAGAGATTTCTGATTTTGTATATGAAACAAAAAATCTTGATTTATCTTTGTATGAATGCAATTTCCTCTGAAACTATGCAAGATACTGAATCGAAAATTCAACAGATCATTCTTGAAGGTAGGGCGAGTTCAAATATGGTCAGCAATTGTCAACAAAATATTTGCTTCATGTTTTATTCACAATTGAAATGTTAGTTTTCAAATTTGCAGCTTGAAAAAATTCCTCAAAAACTTTGTAATTTCAAACTTTCAGCGGCATTAGAGAACTCAAAAGTGTTTTTAGATGTCCCAAAAACTTGTTTTTCTGGTGTGGGTGACTTTCTAATTGATAATTTTGACTTTTTCTAGTTCCTTAGTTTCATAGTTTTTTGTAAAATCTCGACCGTACAAAGAAAACCCTTAGAGTTCTGATTTTGTATATGAAACAAAATATCTTGATTTATCTTTGTAAGAATGCAATTTTCTTTGAAACTATGCAAGATACTAAATCGAATGTTCAACAGATCATTCTTGAAGGTAGGGCGAGTTCAAATATGGTCAGCAATTGTCAACAAAATATTTGGTTCATGTTTTATTCACAATTGAAATGTTAGTTTTCAATTTGCAGCTTGAAAAAATTCCTCAAAAACTTTGTAATTTCAAACTTTCAGCGGCATTAGAGAACTCAAAAGTGTTTTTAAATGTCCCAAAAACTTGTTTTTCTGGTGTGGGTTACTTTCTAATTGATAATTTTGACTTTTTCTAGTTCCTTAGTTTCATAGTTTTTTGTAAAATCTCGACCGTACAAAGAAAACCCTTAGAATACTGATATTTTATATGAAACAAAAAATCTTGATTTATCTTTGTATGAATGCAATTTTCTCTGAAACTATGCAAGATACTGAATCGAAAATTCAACAGATCATTCTTGAAGGTAGGGCAAGTTCAAATATGGTCAGCAATTGTCAACAAAATATTTGGTTCATGTTTTATTCACAATTGAAATGTTAGTTTTCAATTTGCAGCTTGAAAAAATTCCTCAAAAACTTTGTAATTTCAAACTTTCAGCGGCATTAGAGAACTCAAAAGTGTTTTTAAATGTCCCAAAAACTTGTTTTTCTGGTGTGGGTGACTTTCTAATTGATAATTTTGACTTTTTCTAGTTCCTTAGTTTCATAGTTTTTTGTAAAATCTCGACCGTACAAAGAAAACCCTTAGAATACTGATATTTTATATGAAACAAAAAATCTTGATTTATCTTTGTATGAATGCAATTTTCTCTGAAACTATGCAAGATACTGAATCGAAAATTCAACAGATCATTCTTGAAGGTAGGGCAAGTTCAAATATGGTCAGCAATTGTCAACAAAATATTTGGTTCATGTTTTATTCACAATTGAAATGTTAGTTTTCAATTTGCAGCTTGAAAAAATTCCTCAAAAACTTTGTAATTTCAAACTTTCAGCGGCATTAGAGAACTCAAAAGTGTTTTTAAATGTCCCAAAAACTTGTTTTTCTGGTGTGGGTTACTTTCTAATTGATAATTTTGACTTTTTCTAGATCCTTAGTTTCATAGTTTTTTGTAAAATCTCGACCGTACAAAGAAAACCCTTAGAGTTCTGATTTTGTTTATGAAACAAAATATCTTGATTTATCTTTGTAAGAATGCAATTTTCTCTGAAACTATGCAAGATACTGAATCGAAAATTCAACAGATCATTCTTGAAGGTACGGCGAGTTCAAATATGGACAGCAATTGTCAACAAAATATTCGGTACATGTTTTTTCCACAATTGAAATGTTTGTTTTCCATTTGCAGCTTAAAAAATTTCCTTCAAAACTTTGTAATTTCAAACTTTCAGCGGCACTAGAGAACTCAAAAGTGTTTTTAAATGTCCCAAAAACTTGTTTTTCTGGTGTGGGTGACTCTCTAATTGATAATTTTGACTTTTTCTAGATCCTTAGTTTCATAGTTTTTTGTAAAATCTCGACCGTACAAAGAAAACCCTTAGAGTTCTGATTTTGTATATGAAACAAAATATCTTGATTTATCTTTGTAAGAATGCAATTTTCTTTGAAACTATGCAAGATACTGAATCGAAAATTCAACAGATCATTCTTGAAGGTACGGCGAGTTCAAATATGGTCAGCAATTGTCAACAAAATATTTGGTACATGTTTTTTCCACAATTGAAATGTTTGTTTTCTATTTGCAGCTTAAAAAATTTCCTTCAAAACTTTGTAATTTCAAACTTTCAGCGGCACTAGAGAAGTCAAAAGTGTTTTTAAATGTCCCAAAAACTTGTTTTTCTGGTGTGGGTGACTCTCTAATTGATAATTTTGACTTTTTCTAGTTCCTTAGTTTCAAAGTTTTTTGTAAAATCTCGACCGTACAAAGAAAACCCTTAGAGTTCTGATTTTGTATATGAAACAAAAAATCTTGATTTATCTTTGTATGAATGCAATTTTCTCTGAAACTATGCAAGATACTGAATCGAAAATTCAACAGATCATTTTTGAAGGTACGGCGAGTTCAAATATGGTCAGCAATTGTCAACAAAATATTCGGTACATGTTTTTTCTACAATTGAAATGTTTGTTTTCCATTTGCAGCTTAAAAAATTTCCTTCAAAACTTTGTAATTTCAAACTTTCAGCGGCACTAGAGAACTCAAAAGTGTTTTTAAATGTCCCAAAAACTTGTTTTTCTGGTGTGGGTGACTCTCTAATTGATAATTTTGACTTTTTCTAGATCCTTAGTTTCATAGTTTTTTGTAAAATCTCGACCGTACAAAGAAAACCCTTAGAGTTCTGATTTTGTATATGAAACAAAATATCTTGATTTATCTTTGTAAGAATGCAATTTTCTTTGAAACTATGCAAGATACTGAATCGAAAATTCAACAGATCATTCTTGAAGGTACGGCGAGTTCAAATATGGTCAGCAATTGTCAACAAAATATTCGGTACATGTTTTTTCCACAATTGAAATGTTTGTTTTCTATTTGCAGCTTAAAAAATTTCCTTCAAAACTTTGTAATTTCAAACTTTCAGCGGCACTAGAGAACTCAAAAGTGTTTTTAAATGTCCCAAAAACTTGTTTTTCTGGTGTGGGTGACTCTCTAATTGATAATTTTGACTTTTTCTAGTTCCTTAGTTTCATAGTTTTTTGTAAAATCTCGACCGTACAAAGAAAACCCTTAGAGTTCTGATTTTGTATATGAAACAAAAAATCTTGATTTATCTTTGTATGAATGCAATTTTCTCTGAAACTATGCAAGATACAAAATCGAACGTTGAACAGATCATTCTTGAAGGTAGGGCGAGTTCAAATATGGTCAGCAATTGTCAACAAAATATTTGGTTCATGTTTTATTCACAATTGAAATGTTAGTTTTCAATTTGCAGCTTGAAAAAATTCCTCAAAAACTTTGTAATTTCAAACTTTCAGCGGCATTAGAGAACTCAAAAGTGTTTTTAAATGTCCCAAAAACTTGTTTTTCTGGTGTGGGTTACTTTCTAATTGATAATTTTGACTTTTTCTAGATCCTTAGTTTCATAGTTTTTTGTAAAATCTCGACCGTACAAAGAAAACCCTTAGAGTTCTGATT
The DNA here is from genome assembly GCF_057945365.1 of Rhopilema esculentum. Taxonomy (NCBI): domain Eukaryota; kingdom Metazoa; phylum Cnidaria; class Scyphozoa; order Rhizostomeae; family Rhizostomatidae; genus Rhopilema; species Rhopilema esculentum. Next base: position 142,940 of record NW_028300847.1, read on the forward strand.
TTGTATATGAAACAAAATATCTTGATTTATCTTTGTAAGAATGCAATTTTCTCTGAAACTATGCAAGATACTGAATCGAAAATTCAACAGATCATTCTTGAAGGTACGGCGAGTTCAAATATGGTCAGCAATTGTCAACAAAATATTCGGTACATGTTTTTTCCACAATTGAAATGTTTGTTTTCCATTTGCAGCTTAAAAAATTTCCTTCAAAACTTTGTAATTTCAAACTTTCAGCGGCACTAGAGAACTCAAAAGTGTTTTTAAATGTCCCAAAAACTTGTTTTTCTGGTGTGGGTGACTCTCTAATTGATAATTTTGACTTTTTCTAGTTCCTTAGTTTCATAGTTTTTTGTAAAATCTCGACCGTACAAAGAAGACCCTTAGAGTTCTGATTTTGTATATGAAACAAAATATCTTGATTTATCTTTGTAAGAATGCAATTTTCTCTGAAACTATGCAAGATACTGAATCGAAAATTCAACAGATCATTCTTGAAGGTACGGCGAGTTCAAATATGGTCAGCAATTGTCAACAAAATATTCGGTACATGTTTTTTCCACAATTGAAATGTTTGTTTTCCATTTGCAGCTTAAAAAATTTCCTTCAAAACTTTGTAATTTCAAACTTTCAGCGGCACTAGAGAACTCAAAAGTGTTTTTAAATGTCCCAAAAACTTGTTTTTCTGGTGTGGGTGACTCTCTAATTGATAATTTTGACTTTTTCTAGTTCCTTAGTTTCATAGTTTTTTGTAAAATCTCGACCGTACAAAGAAAACCCTTAGAGTTCTGATTTTGTATATGAAACAAAATATCTTGATTTATCTTTGTAAGAATGCAATTTTCTCTGAAACTATGCAAGATACTGAATCGAAAATTCAACAGATCATTCTTGAAGGTACGGCGAGTTCAAATATGGTCAGCAATTGTCAACAAAATATTCGGTACATGTTTTTTCCACAATTGAAATGTTTGTTTTCCATTTGCAGCTTAAAAAATTTCCTTCAAAACTTTGTAATTTCAAACTTTCAGCGGCACTAGAGAACTCAAAAGTGTTTTTAAATGTCCCAAAAACTTGTTTTTCTGGTGTGGGTGACTCTCTAATTGATAATTTTGACTTTTTCTAGTTCCTTAGTTTCATAGTTTTTTGTAAAATCTCGACCGTACAAAGAAAACCCTTAGAGTTCTGATTTTGTATATGAAACAAAAAATCTTGATTTATCTTTGTATGAATGCAATTTTCTCTGAAACTATGCAAGATACTGAATCGAAAATTCAACAGATCATTCTTGGAGGAAGGGCGAGTTCAAATATTGTCAACAATTGTCAAAAAAATATGTGGTTCTTGTTTTATTAACCATTGAAATGTTAGTTTTCTATTTGCAGCTTAAAAAATTTCCTTCAAAACTTTGTAATTTCAAACTTTTAGCGGCATTAGAGAACTCAAAAGTGTTTTTAAATGTCTCAAAAACTTGTTTTTCTAGTGTGGGTGACTTTTTAATTGATAATTTTGACTTTTTCTAGTTCCTTAGTTTCATAGTTTTTTTTAAAATCTCGACCGCACAAAGAAAACCCTTAGAGTTCTGATTTTGTATATGAAACAAAAAATCTTGATTTATCTTTGTATGAATGCAATTTTCTCTGAAACTATGCAAAATACTGAATCGAAATTTCAACAGATCATTCTTGAAGGTGAGGCAAGTTCAAATATTGTCAGCAATTGTCAAAAAAATATGTGGTTCTTGTTTTATTAACCATTGAAATGTTAGTTTTCTATTTGCAGCTTAAAAAATTTCCTTCAAAACTTTGTAATTTCAAACTTTCAGCGGCATTAGAGAACTCAAAAGTGTTTTTAAATGTCTCAAAAACTTGTTTTTCTAGTGTGGGTGACTTTTTAATTGATAATTTTGACTTTTTCTAGTTCCTTAGTTTCATAGTTTTTTTTAAAATCTCGACCGCACAAAGAAAACCCTTAGAGTTCTGATTTTGTATATGAAACAAAAAATCTTGATTTATCTTTGTATGAATGCAATTTTCTCTGAAACTATGCAAAATACTGAATCGAAATTTCAACAGATCATTCTTGAAGGTGAGGCAAGTTCAAATATGGTCAGCAATTGTCAACAAAATATTTGGTTCATGTTTTATTCACAATTGAAATGTTAGTTTACAATTTGCAGCTTGAAAAAATTCCTCAAGTACTTTGTAATTTCAAAATTTCAGCGGCATTAGAGAACTCAAAAGTGTTTTTAAATGTCCCAAAAACTTGTTTTTCTGGTGTTGGTGACTTTCTAATTGATAATTGTGACTTTTTCTAGTTCCTTAGTTTCATAGTTTTTTTGTAAAATGTCAACCGTACAAAGTAAAAGCTTAGAGTTCTGATTTTGTATATGAAACAAAAAATCTTGATTTATCTTTGTATGAATGCAATTTTCTCTGAAACTATGCAAGATACTGAATCAAAAATTCAACAGATCATTCTTGAAGGTAGGGCGAGTTCAAATATGGTCAGCAATTATCAACAAAATATTTGGTTCATGTTTTATTCACAATTGAAATGCTAGTTTTCAATTTGCAGCTTGAAAAAATTCCTCAAAAACTTTGCAATTTCAAACTTTCAGCGGCATTAGAGAACTCAAAAGTGTTTTTAAATGTCTGGTGTGGGTGACTTTCTAATTGATAATTGTGACTTTTTCTAGTTCCTTAGTTTCATAGTTTTTTTGTACAATCTCAACCGTACAAAGTAAACCCTTAGATTTCTGTTTTTGTATATGAAACAAAAACTCTTGATTTATCTTTGTATGAATGCAATTTTCTCTAAAACTATGCAAGATACTGAAACGAAACTTCAACAGATTATTCTTGAAGGTATGGCGAGTTCAAATATTGTCAGCAATTGTCAAAAAAATATTTGGTTTTTGTTTTATTTACAATTGAAATGTTAGTTTTCTATTTGCAGCTTCAAAAAGTTCCTTAAAAACTTTGTAATTTCAAACTTTCAGCGGCATTAGAGAACTCAAAAGTGTTTTTAAATGTCCCAAAAACTTGTTTTTCTGGTGTGGGTGACTTTCTTATTGATAACTTTGACTTTTTCTAGTTCCTTATTTTCATAGTTTTTTGTAAATTCTCAACTGTACAAAGTAAACCCTTAGATTTCTGTTTTTGTATATGAAAGGAAAAATCTTGATTTATCTTTGTATGAATGCAATTTTCTCTAAAACTATGCAAGATACTGAAACGAAAATTCAACAGATTATTCTTGAAGGTACGGCGAGTTCAAATATTGTCAGCAATTGTTAACAAAATATTTGGTTCATGTTTTATTAACAATTGAAATGTTAGTTTTCTATTTGCAGCTTAAAAAATTTCCTTCAAACCTTTGTAATTTCAAACTTTCAGCGGCATTAGAGAACTCAAAAGTGTTTTTAAATGTCCCAAAAACTTATTTTTCTGGTGTGGGTGACTTTCTAATTGATAATTTTGACTTTTTCTAGTTCCTTAGTTTCATAGTTTTTTGTAAAATCTCGACCGTACAAAGAAAACCCTTAGAATACTGATATTTTATAAGAAACAAAAAATCTTGATTTATCTTTGTATGAATGCAATTTTCTCTGAAACTATGCAAGATACTGAATCGAAAATTCAACAGATCATTCTTGAAGGTAGGGCGGGTTCAAATATGGTCAGCAATTGTCAACAAAATATTTGGTTCATGTTTTATTCACAATTGAAATGTTAGTTTTCAATTTGCAGCTTGAAAAAACTCCTCAAAAACTTTGTAATTTCAAACTTTCAGCGGCATTAGAGAACTCAAAAGTGTTTTTAAATGTCCCAAAAACTTGTTTTTCTGGTGTGGGTGACTTTCTAATTGATAATTTTGACTTTTTCTAGTTCCTTAGTTTCATAGTTTTTTGTAAAATCTCGACCGTACAAAGAAAACCCTCAGAGTTCTGATTTTGTATATCAAACAAAAAATCTTGATTTATCTTTGTATGAATGCAATTTTCTCTGAAACTATGCAAGATACTGAATCGAAAATTCAACAGATCATTCTTGAAGGTAGGGCGAGTTCAAATATGGTCAGCAATTGTCAACAAAATATTTGGTTCATGTTTTATTCACAATTGAAATGTTAGTTTTCAATTTGCAGCTTGAAAAAATTCCTCAAAAACTTTGTAATTTCAAACTTTCAGCGGCATTAGAGAACTCAAAAGTGTTTTTAAATGTCCCAAAAACTTGTTTTTCTGGTGTGGTTGACTTTCTTATTGATAACTTTGACTTTTTCTAGTTCCTTAGTTTCATAGTTTTTTGTAAATTCTCAACCGTACAAAGTAAACCCTTAGATTTCTGTTTTTGTATATGAAAGTAAAAATCTTGATTTTTCTTTGTATGAATGCAATTTTCTCTGAAACTATGCAAGATACTGAAACGAAAATTCAACAGATTATTCTTGAACGTACGGCGAGTTCAAATATGGTCAGCAATTGTTAACAAAATATTTGGTTCATGTTTTATTAAGAATTGAAATGTTAGTTTTCTATTTGCAGCTTAAAAAATTTCCTTCAAAACATTGTAATTTCAAACTTTCAGCGGCATTAGAGAACTCAAAAGTGTTTTTAAATGTCCAAAAAACTTGTTTTTCTGGTGTGGGTGACTTTCTAATTGATAATTTTGACTTTTTCTAGTTCCTTAGTTTCATAGTTTTTTGTAAAATCTCGACCGTACAAAGAAAACCCTTAGAATACTGATATTTTATATGAAACAAAAAATCTTGATTTATCTTTGTATGAATGCAATTTTCTCTGAAACTATGCAAGATACTGAATCGCAAATTCAACAGATCATTCTTGAAGGTAGGGCGAGTTCAAATATGGTCAGCAATCGTCAACAAAATATTTGGTTCATGTTTTATTCACAATTGAAATGTTAGTTTTCAATTTGCACCTTGAAAAAATTCCTCAAAAACTTTGTAATTTCAAACTTTCAGCGGCAATAGAGAACTCAAAAGTGTTTTTAAATGTCCCAAAAACTTGTTTTTCTGGTGTGGGTTACTTTCTAATTGATAATTTTGACTTTTTCTTGTTCCTTAGTTTCATAGTTTTTTGTAAAATCTCGACCGAACAAAGTAAAAGCTTAGAGTTCTGATTTTGTATATGAAACAAAAAATCTTGATTTATCTTTGTATGAATGCAATTTTCTCTGAAACTATGCAAGATACTGAATCAAAAATTCAACAGATCATTCTTGAAGGTAGGGCGAGTTCAAATATGGTCAGCAATTGTCAACAAAATATTTGGTTCATGTTTTATTCACAATTGAAATGCTAGTTTTCAATTTGCAGCTTGAAAAAATTCCTCAAAAACTTTGCAATTTCAAACTTTAAGCGGCATTAGAGAACTCAAAAGTGTTTTTAAATGTCCCAAAAACTTGTTTTTCTGGTGTGGGTGACTTTCTAATTGATAATTTTGACTTTTTCTAGTTCCTTAGTTTCATAGCTTTTGTAGAATCTCGACCGTACAAAGAAAACCCTTAGATTTCTGTTTTTGTATATGAAAGGAAAAATCTTGATTTTTCTTTGTATGAATGCAATTTTCTCTCAAACTATGCAAGATACTGAAACGAAAATTCAACAGATTATTCTGGAAGGTACGGCGAGTTCAAATATTGTCAGCAATTGTTAACAAAATATTTGGTTCATGTTTTATTAACAATTGAAATGTTAGTTTTCTATTTGCAGCTTAAAAAATTTCCTTCAAAACTTTGTAATTTCAAACTTTCAGCGGCATTAGAGAACTCAAAAGTGTTTTTAAATGTCCCAAAAACTTGTTTTTCTGGTGTGGGTGACTTTCTAATTGATAATTTTGACTTTTTCTCGTTCCTTAGTTTCATAGTTTTTTGTAAAATCTCGACCGTACAAAGAAAACCCTTAGAATACTGATATTTTATATGAAACAAAAAATCTTGATTTATCTTTGTATGAATGCAATTTTCTCTGAAACTATGCAAGATAGTGAAACGAAAATTCAACAGATTATTCTTGAAGGTATGGCGAGTTCAAATATTGTCAGCAATTGCAAAAAAATATTTGGTTTTTGTTTTATTTACAATTTAATTGTTAGTTTTTTATTTGCAGCTTCAAAAATTTCCTTAAAAACTTTGTAATTTCAAACTTTCAGCGGCATTAGAGAACTCAAAAGTGTTTTTAAATGTCCCAAAAACTTGTTTTTCTGGTGTGGTTGACTTTCTAATTGATAATTTTGACTTTTTCTAGTCCCTTAGTTTCATAGTTTTTTGTAAATTCTCAACCGTACAAAGTAAACCCTTAGATTAATGTTTTTGTATATGAAAGAAAAAATCTTGATTTTTCTTTGTATGAATGCAATTTTCTCTGAAACTATGCAAGATACTAAATCGAATGTTCAACAGATCCTTCTTGAAGGTAGGGCGAGTTCAAATATGCTCAGAAATTGTCAGAAAAATATTTGGTTCATGTTTTATTCACAATTGAAATATTTGTTTTCAATTTGCAGCTTGAAAAAATTCCTCAAAAACTTTGTAATTTCAAACTTTCAGCGGTATTAGAGAACTCAAAAGTGTTTTTAAATGTCCCAAAAACTTGTTTTTCTGGTGTGGGTTACTTTCTAATTGATAATTTTGACTTTTTCTAGATCCTTAGTTTCATAGTTTTTTGTAAAATCTCGACCGTACAAAGAAAACCCTTAGAGTTCTGATTTTGTATATCAAACAAAATATCTTGATTTATCTTTGTATGAATGCAATTTTCTCTGAAACTATGCAAGATACTGAATCGAATGTTCAACAGATCATTTTTGAAGGTACGGCGAGTTCAAATATGGTCAGCAATTGTCAACAAAATATTTGGTACATGTTTTATTCACAATTGAAATGTTAGTTTTCATATTGTAGCTTGAAAAAATTCCTCAAAAACTTTGTAATTTCAAACTTTCAGCGGCATTAGAGAACTCAAAAGTGTTTTTAAATGTCCCAAAAACTTCTTTTTCTGGTGTGGTTGACTTTCTAATTGATAATTTTGCCTTTTTCTAGTTCCTTAGTTTCATAGTATTTTGTAAATTCTCAACCGTACAAAGTAAACCCTTAGATTTCTGTTTTTGTATATGAAAAAAAAATCTTGATTTTTCTTTTTATGAATGCAATTTTCTCTGAAACTATGCAAGATACTGAATCGAAAATTCAACAGATCATTCTTGAAGGTACGGCGAGTTCAAATATGGTCAGCAATTGTCAACAAAATATTTGCTTCATGTTTTATTCACAATTGAAATGTTAGTTTTCAATTTGCAGCTTGAAAAAATTCCTCAAAAACTTTGTAATTTCAAACTTTCAGCGGCATTAGAGAACTCAAAAGTGTTTTTAAATGTCCCAAAAACTTGTTTTTCTGGTGTGGGTTACTTTCTAATTGATAATTTTGACTTTTTCTAGTTCCTTAGTTTCATAGTTTTTTGTAAAATCTCGACCGTACAAAGAAAACCCTTAGAGTTCTGATTTTGTATATTAAAAAAAAAATCTTGATTTATCTTTGTATGAATGCAATTTTCTCTGAAACTATGCAAGATACTGAATCGAATGTTCAACAGATCATTCTTGAAGGTACGGCGAGTTCAAATATGGTCAGCAATTGTCAACAAAATATTTGGTACATGTTTTATTCACAATTGAAATGTTAGTTTTCATATTGTAGCTTGAAAAAATTCCTCAAAAACTTTGTAATTTCAAACTTTCAGCGGCATTAGAGAACTCAAAAGTGTTTTTAAATGTCCCAAAAACTTCTTTTTCTGGTGTGGTTGACTTTCTAATTGATAATTTTGCCTTTTTCTAGTTCCTTAGTTTCATAGTATTTTGTAAATTCTCAACCGTACAAAGTAAACCCTTAGATTTCTGTTTTTGTATATGAAAAAAAAATCTTGATTTTTCTTTTTATGAATGCAATTTTCTCTGAAACTATGCAAGATACTGAATCGAAAATTCAACAGATCATTCTTGAAGGTACGGCGAGTTCAAATATGGTCAGCAATTGTCAACAAAATATTTGCTTCATGTTTTATTCACAATTGAAATGTTAGTTTTCAATTTGCAGCTTGAAAAAATTCCTCAAAAACTTTGTAATTTCAAACTTTCAGCGGCATTAGAGAACTCAAAAGTGTTTTTAAATGTCCCAAAAACTTGTTTTTCTGGTGTGGGTTACTTGTAATTGATAATTTTGACTTTTTCTAGTTCCTTAGTTTCATAGTTTTTTGTAAAATCTCGACCGTACAAAGAAAACCCTTAGAGTTCTGATTTTGTATATTAAAAAAAAAATCTTGATTTATCTTTGTATGAATGCAATTTTCTCTGAAACTATGCAAGATACTGAATCGAATGTTCAACAGATCATTCTTGAAGGTACGGCGAGTTCAAATATGGTCAGCAATTGTCAACAAAATATTTGGTTCATGTTTTATTAACAATTGAAAGGTTAGTTTTCAATTTGCAGCTTAAAAAAATTCCTCAAAAACTTTGTAATTTCAAAATTTCAGCGGCATTGGAGAATTTAAAAGTGTTTTTAAATGTCCCAAAAACTTGTTTTTCTGGTGTGGGTGACTTTTTAATTGATAATTTGGACCTTTTCTAGTTCCTTAGTTTCATAGTTTTTGTAAAATCTCGACCGTACAAAGAAAACCCTTAGAGTTCTGATTTTGTATATGAAACAAAAAATCTTGATTTTTCTTTGTATGAATGCAATTTTCTCTGAAACTATGCAAGATACTGAATCGAAAATTCAACAGATCATTCTTGAAGGTACGGCGAGTTCAAATATGGTCAGCAATTGTCAACAAAATATTTGCTTCATGTTTTATTCACAATTGAAATGTTAGTTTTCAATTTGCAGCTTGAAAAAATTCCTCAAAAACTTTGTAATTTCAAACTTTCAGCGGCATTAGAGAACTCAAAAGTGTTTTTAAATGTCCCATAAACTTGTTTTTCTGGTGTGGGTTACTTTCTAATTGATAATTTTGACTTTTTCTAGTTCCTTAGTTTCATAGTTTTTTGTAAAATCTCGACCGTACAAAGAAAACCCTTAGAGTTCTGATTTTGTATATTAAAAAAAAAATCTTGATTTATCTTTGTATGAATGCAATTTTCTCTGAAACTATGCAAGATACTGAATCGAATGTTCAACAGATCATTCTTGAAGGTACGGCGAGTTCAAATATTGTTATCAATTGTCAACAAAATATTTGGTTCATGTTTTATTAACAATTGAAAGGTTAGTTTTCAATTTGCAGCTTAAAAAAATTCCTCAAAAACTTTGTAATTTCAAAATTTCAGCGGCATTGGAGAATTTAAAAGTGTTTTTAAATGTCCCAAAAACTTGTTTTTCTGGTGTGGGTGACTTTTTAATTGATAATTTGGACCTTTTCTAGTTCCTTAGTTTCATAGTTTTTGTAAAATCTCGACCGTACAAAGAAAACCCTTAGAGTTCTGATTTTGTATATGAAACAAAAAATCTTGATTTTTCTTTGTATGAATGCAATTTTCTCTGAAACTATGCAAGATACTGAAACGAAAATTCAACAGATTATTCTTGAAGGTATGGCGAGTTCAAATATTGTTAGCAATTGTCAAAAACATATTTGGTTCATGTTTTATTCACAATTGAAATGTTAGTTTTCAATTTGCAGCTTGAAAAAAAATTCCTCAAAAACTTTGTAATTTCAAAATTTCAGAGGCATTAGAGAACGCAAAAGTGTTTTTAAATGTCCCAAAAACTTGTTTTTCTGGTGTGGTTGACTTTCTAATTGATAATTTTGACTTTTTCTAGTTCTTTAGTTTCATAGTTTTTGTAAAATCTCAACCGTACAAAGAAAACCCTTAGATTTCTGATTTTGTATATGAAACAAAAAATCTTGATTTATCTTTGTATCAATGCAATTTTCTCTGAAACTATGCAAGATACCGAAACGAAAATTCAACAGATTATTCTTGAAGGTACAGCGAATTCAAATATTGTTATCAATTGTCAACAAAATATTTGGTTCATTTTTTATTCACAATTGAAATGTTAGTTGACAATTTGCAGCTTAAAAAATTTCCTTAAAAACTTTGTAATTTCAAAATTTCAGAGGCATTAGAGAACGCAAAAGTGTTTTTAAATGTCCCAAAAACTTGTTTTTCTGGTGTGGATGACTTTCTAATTGATAATTTTGACTTTTTCTAGTTCCTTAGTTTCATAGTTTTTTGTAAAATCTCAACCGTACAAAGAAAACCCTTAGATTTCTGATTTTGTATATGAAACAAAAAATGTTGATTTATCTTTGTATCAATGCAATTTTCTCTGAAACTATGCAAGATACTGAAACGAAAATTCAACAGATTATTCTTGAAGGTACGGTGAGTGCAAATATGGTCAGCAATTGTCAACAAAATATTTGGTTCATGTTTTATTCACATTTGAAATGTTAGTTTTCAATTTGCGGCTTACAAAATTTCCTTAAAAATTTTGTAATTTGAAAATTACAGACGCATTAGAGGACGCAAAAGTGTTTTTAAATGTCCCAAAAACTTGTTTTTCTGGTGTGGTTGACTTTCTAATTGATAATTTTGACTTTTTCTAGTTCCTTAGTTTCATAGTTTTTTGTAAAATCCCAACCGTACAAAGTAAAACCTTAGATTTCTGATTTTGTATATGAAACAAAAAATCTTGATTCATCTTTGTATGAATGCAATTTTTTCTAAAACTTTGCAAGATACTGAAACGAAAATTCAAAAGATTATTCTTGAAGGTACGGTGAGTTCAAATATGGTCAGCAATTGTCAACAAAATATTTGGTTCATGTTTTATTCACATTTGAAATGTTAGTTTTCAATTTGCAGCTTAAAAAATTTCCTTAAAAATTTTGTAATTTGAAAATTACAGACGCATTAGAGGACGCAAAAGTGTTTTTAAATGTCCCAAAAACTTGTTTTTCTGGTGTGGTTGACTTTCTAATTGATAATGTTGACTTTTTCTAGTTCCTTAAATTCATAGTTTTTTGTAAAGTCTCAACCGTACAAAGTAAAACCTTAGAGTTCTGATTTTGTATATGAAACAAAAAATCTTGATTTATCTTTGTATGAATGCAATTCTCTCTGAAACTATGCAAGATACTGAAACGAAAATTCAACAGATTATTCTTGAAGGTACGGCGAGTTCAAATATGGTCAGCAATTGTCAACAAAATATTTGGTTCTTGTTTTTTTTCACAATTGAAATGTTAGTTTTCATATTATAGCTTGAAAAAATTCCTCAAATACTTTGTAATTTCAAAATTTCAGCGGCATTAGAGAACTCAAAAGTGTTTTTAAATGTCCCAAAATCTTATTTTTCTGGTGTGGTTGACTTTCTAATTGATAATTTTGCCTTTTTCTAGTTCCTTAGTTTCATAGTTTTTTGTAAAATCTCAACCGTACAAAGTAAAACCTTAGATTTCTGATTTTGTATATGAAACAAAAAATCTTGATTCATCTTTGTATGAATGCAATTTTTTCTAAAACTATGCAAGATACTGAAATAGAAATTCAACAGATTATTCTTGAAGGTACGGTGAGTTCAAATATGGTCAGCAATTGTCAACAAAATATTTGGTTCATGTTTTATTCACATTTGAAATGTTAGTTTTCAATTTGCAGCTTGAAAAAATTCCTCAAACACTTTGTAATTTCAAACTTTGAGCGGCATTAGAGAACTCAAAAGTGTTTTTAAATGTCTCAAAATTTTCCTTTATGGTGTGGTTGACTTTCTAATTGATAATTTTGCCTTTTTCTAGTTCCTTAGTTTCATAGTTTTTTGTAAAATCTCAACCGTACAAAGTAAAACCTTAGATTTCTGATTTTGTATATGAAACAAAAAATCTTGATTCATCTTTGTATGAATGCAATTTTTTCTAAAACTATGCAAGATACTGAAACGAAAATTCAACAGATTATTCTTGAAGGTACGGTGAGTTCAAATATGGTCAGCAATTGTCAACAAAATATTTGGTTCATGTTTTATTCACATTTGAAATGTTAGTTTTCAATTTGCAGCTTGAAAAAATTCCTCAAACACTTTGTAATTTCAAAATTTCAGCGGCATTAGAGAACTCAAAAGTGTTTTTAAATGTCCCAAAATCTTATTTTTCTGGTGTGGTTGACTTTCTAATTGATAATTTTGCCTTTTTCTAGTTCCTTAGTTTCATAGTTTTTTGTAAAATCTCAACCGTACAAAGTAAAACCTTAGATTTCTGATTTTGTATATGAAACAAAAAATCTTGATTCATCTTTGTATGAATGCAATTTTTTCTGAAACTATGCAAGATACTGAAACGAAAATTCAACAGATTATTCTTGAAGGTACGGTGAGTTCAAATATGGTCAGCAATTGTCAACAAAATATTTGGTTCTTGTTTTTTTTACACAATTGAAATGTTAGTTTTCATATTATAGCTTGAAAAAATTCCTCAAATACTTTGTAATTTCAAAATTTCAGCGGCATTAGAGAACTCAAAAGTGTTTTTAAATGTCCCAAAAACTTATTTTTCTGGTGTGGTTGACTTTCTAATTGATAATTTTGCCTTTTTCTAGTTCCTTAGTTTCATAGTTTTTTGTAAAATCTCAACCGTACAAAGTAAACCCTTAATTTTCTGATTTTGTATATGAAACAAACAATCTTGATTTATATTTGTATGAATGCAATTTTCTCTGAAACTATGCAAGATACTGAAACGAAAATTTCACAGATTATTCTTGTAGGTACGGCAAGTTCAAATATGGTCATCAATTGTCAACAAAATATTTGGTTTATGTTTTATTCACAATTGAAATGTTGGTTTTCAATTTGCAGCTTGAAAAAATTCCCCAAAACTTTGTAATTTCAAACTTTGAGCGGCATTAGAGAACTCAAAAGTGTTTTTAAATGTCTCAAAATTTTCCTTTATGGTGTGGTTGACTTTCTAATTGATAATTTTGACTTTTTCTAGTTCCTTAGTTTCATAGTTTTTTGTAAAATCTCAACCGTACAAAGTAAAACCTTAGATTTCTGATTTTGTATATGAAACAAAAAATCTTGATTCATCTTGGTATGAATGCATTTTTTTCTGAAACTATGCAAGATACTGAAACGAAAATTCAACAGATTATTCTTGAAGGTATGGCGAGTTCAAATATTGTTAGCAATTGTCAACAAAATATTTGGTTCTTGTTTTTTTTACACAATTGAAATGTTAGTTTTCATATTATAGCTTGAAAAAATTCCTCAAATACTTTGTAATTTCAAAATTTCAGCGGCATTAGAGAACTCAAAAGTGTTTTTAAATGTCCCAAAAACTTATTTTTCTGGTGTGGTTGACTTTCTAATTGATAATTTTGCCTTTTTCTAGTTCCTTAGTTTCATAGTTTTTTGTAAAATCTCAACCGTACAAAGTAAACCCTTAATTTTCTGATTTTGTATATGAAACAAACAATCTTGATTTATATTTGTATGAATGCAATTTTCTCTGAAACTATGCAAGATACTGAAACGAAAATTTCACAGATTATTCTTGTAGGTACGGCAAGTTCAAATATGGTCATCAATTGTCAACAAAATATTTGGTTTATGTTTTATTCACAATTGAAATGTTGGTTTTCAATTTGCAGCTTGAAAAAATTCCCCAAAACTTTGTAATTTCAAACTTTGAGCGGCATTAGAGAACTCAAAAGTGTTTTTAAATGTCTCAAAATTTTCCTTTATGGTGTGGTTGACTTTCTAATTGATAATTTTGACTTTTTCTAGTTCCTTAGTTTCATAGTTTTTTGTAAAATCTCAACCGTACAAAGTAAAACCTTAGATTTCTGATTTTGTATATGAAACAAAAAATCTTGATTCATCTTTGTATGAATGCATTTTTTTCTGAAACTATGCAAGATACTGAAACGAAAATTCAACAGATTATTCTTGAAGGTATGGCGAGTTCAAATATTGTTAGCAATTGTCAAAAACATATTTGGTTCATGTTTTATTCACAATTGAAATGTTAGTTTTCAATTTGCAGCTTGAAAAAAAATTCCTCAAAAACTTTGTAATTTCAAAATTTCAGAGGCATTAGAGAACGGAAAAGTGTTTTTAAATGTCCCAAAAACTTGTTTTTCTGGTGTGGTTGACTTTCTAATTGATAATTTTGACTTTTTCTAGTTCTTTAGTTTCATAGTTTTTGTAAAATCTCAACCGTACAAAGAAAACCCTTAGATTTCTGATTTTGTATATGAAACAAAAAATCTTGATTTATCTTTGTATCAATGCAATTTTCTCTGAAACTATGCAAGATACCGAAACGAAAATTCAACAGATTATTCTTGAAGGTACAGCGAATTCAAAAATTGTTATCAATTGTCAACAAAATATTTGGTTCATTTTTTATTCACAATTGAAATGTTAGTTTACAATTTGCAGCTTAAAAAATTTCCTTAAAAACTTTGTAATTTCAAAATTTCAGAGGCATTAGAGAACGCAAAAGTGTTTTTAAATGTCCCAAAAACTTGTTTTTCTGGTGTGGATGACTTTCTAATTGATAATTTTGACGTTTTCTAGTTCCTTAGTTTCATAGTTTTTTGTAAAATCTCAACCGTACAAAGAAAACCCTTAGATTTCTGATTTTGTATATGAAACAAAAAATGTTGATTTATCTTTGTATCAATGCAATTTTCTCTGAAACTATGCAAGATACTGAAACGAAAATTCAACAGATTATTCTTGAAGGTACGGTGAGTGCAAATATGGTCAGCAATTGTCAACAAAATATTTGGTTCATGTTTTATTCACATTTGAAATGTTAGTTTTCAATTTGCGGCTTACAAAATTTCCTTAAAAATTTTGTAATTTGAAAATTACAGACGCATTAGAGGACGCAAAAGTGTTTTTAAATGTCCCAAAAACTTGTTTTTCTGGTGTGGTTGACTTTCTAATTGATAATTTTGACTTTTTCTAGTTCCTTAGTTTCATAGTTTTTTGTAAAATCCCAACCGTACAAAGTAAAACCTTAGATTTCTGATTTTGTATATGAAACAAAAAATCTTGATTCATCTTTGTATGAATGCAATTTTTTCTAAAACTTTGCAAGATACTGAAACGAAAATTCAAAAGATTATTCTTGAAGGTACGGTGAGTTCAAATATGGTCAGCAATTGTCAACAAAATATTTGGTTCATGTTTTATTCACATTTGAAATGTTAGTTTTCAATTTGCAGCTTAAAAAATTTCCTTAAAAATTTTGTAATTTGAAAATTACAGACGCATTAGAGGACGCAAAAGTGTTTTTAAATGTCCCAAAAACTTGTTTTTCTGGTGTGGTTGACTTTCTAATTGATAATGTTGACTTTTTCTAGTTCCTTAAATTCATAGTTTTTTGTAAAGTCTCAACCGTACAAAGTAAAACCTTAGAGTTCTGATTTTGTATATGAAACAAAAAATCTTGATTTATCTTTGTATGAATGCAACTCTCTCTGAAACTATGCAAGATACTGAAACGAAAATTCAACAGATTATTCTTGAAGGTACGGCGAGTTCAAATATGGTCAGCAATTGTCAACAAAATATTTGGTTCTTGTTTTTTTTCACAATTGAAATGTTAGTTTTCATATTATAGCTTGAAAAAATTCCTCAAATACTTTGTAATTTCAAAATTTCAGCGGCATTAGAGAACTCAAAAGTGTTTTTAAATGTCCCAAAATCTTATTTTTCTGGTGTGGTTGACTTTCTAATTGATAATTTTGCCTTTTTCTAGTTCCTTAGTTTCATAGTTTTTTGTAAAATCTCAACCGTACAAAGTAAAACCTTAGATTTCTGATTTTGTATATGAAACAAAAAATCTTGATTCATCTTTGTATGAATGCAATTTTTTCTAAAACTATGCAAGATACTGAAACGAAAAGTCAACAGATTATTCTTGAAGGTACGGTGAGTTCAAATATGGTCAGCAATTGTCAACAAAATATTTGGTTCATGTTTTATTCACATTTGAAATGTTAGTTTTCAATTTGCAGCTTGAAAAAATTCCTCAAACACTTTGTAATTTCAAAATTTCAGCGGCATTAGAGAACTCAAAAGTGTTTTTAAATGTCCCAAAATCTTATTTTTCTGGTGTGGTTGACTTTCTAATTGATAATTTTGCCTTTTTCTAGTTCCTTAGTTTCATAGTTTTTTGTAAAATCTCAACCGTACAAAGTAAAACCTTAGATTTCTGATTTTGTATATGAAACAAAAAATCTTGATTCATCTTTGTATGAATGCAATTTTTTCTGAAACTATGCAAGATACTGAAACGAAAATTCAACAGATTATTCTTGAAGGTACGGTGAGTTCAAATATGGTCAGCAATTGTCAACAAAATATTTGGTTCTTGTTTTTTTTACACAATTGAAATGTTAGTTTTCATATTATAGCTTGAAAAAATTCCTCAAATACTTTGTAATTTCAAAATTTCAGCGGCATTAGAGAACTCAAAAGTGTTTTTAAATGTCCCAAAAACTTATTTTTCTGGTGTGGTTGACTTTCTAATTGATAATTTTGCCTTTTTCTAGTTCCTTAGTTTCATAGTTTTTTGTAAAATCTCAACCGTACAAAGTAAAACCTTAGATTTCTGATTTTGTATATGAAACAAAAAATCTTGATTCATCTTTGTATGAATGCAATTTTTTCTAAAACTATGCAAGATACTGAAACGAAAATTCAACAGATTATTCTTGAAGGTACGGTGAGTTCAAATATGGTCAGCAATTGTCAACAAAATATTTGGTTCATGTTTTATTCACATTTGAAATGTTAGTTTTCAATTTGCAGCTTGAAAAAATTCCTCAAACACTTTGTAATTTCAAAATTTCAGCGGCATTAGAGAACTCAAAAGTGTTTTTAAATGTCCCAAAATCTTATTTTTCTGGTGTGGTTGACTTTCTAATTGATAATTTTGCCTTTTTCTAGTTCCTTAGTTTCATAGTTTTTTGTAAAATCTCAACCGTACAAAGTAAAACCTTAGAGTTCTGATTTTGTATATGAAACAAGAAATCCTGATTTATCTTTGTATGAATGCAAATCTCTCTGAAACTATGCAAGATGCTGAAACGAAAATTCAACAGATTATTCTTGAAGGTACGGCGAGTTCAAATATGGTCAGCAATTGTCAACAAAATATTTGGTTCTTGTTTTTTTTCACAATTGAAATGTTAGTTTTCATATTATAGCTTGAAAAAATTCCTCAAACACTTTGTAATTTCAAAATTTCAGCGGCATTAGAGAACTCAAAAGTGTTTTTAAATGTCCCAAAATCTTATTTTTCTGGTGTGGTTGACTTTCTAATTGATAATTTTGCCTTTTTCTAGTTCCTTAGTTTCATAGTTTTTTGTAAAATCTCAACCGTACAAAGTAAAACCTTAGATTTCTGATTTTGTATATGAAACAAAAAATCTTGATTCATCTTTGTATGAATGCAATTTTTTCTGAAACTATGCAAGATACTGAAACGAAAATTCAACAGATTATTCTTGAAGGTACGGTGAGTTCAAATATGGTCAGCAATTGTCAACAAAATATTTGGTTCTTGTTTTTTTTACACAATTGAAATGTTAGTTTTCATATTATAGCTTGAAAAAATTCCTCAAATACTTTGTAATTTCAAAATTTCAGCGGCATTAGAGAACTCAAAAGTGTTTTTAAATGTCCCAAAAACTTATTTTTCTGGTGTGGTTGACTTTCTAATTGATAATTTTGCCTTTTTCTAGTTCCTTAGTTTCATAGTTTTTTGTAAAATCTCAACCGTACAAAGTAAACCCTTAATTTTCTGATTTTGTATATGAAACAAACAATCTTGATTTATATTTGTATGAATGCAATTTTCTCTGAAACTATGCAAGATACTGAAACGAAAATCTCACAGATTTTTCTTGTAGGTACGGCAAGTTCAAATATGGTCATCAATTGTCAACAAATTATTTGGTTTATGTTTTATTCACAATTGAAATGTTGGTTTTCAATTTGCAGCTTGAAAAAATTCCCCAAAAACTTTGTAATTTCAAACTTTGAGCGGCATTAGAGAACTCAAAAGTGTTTTTAAATGTCTCAAAATTTTCCTTTATGGTGTGGTTGACTTTCTAATTGATAATTTTGACTTTTTCTAGTTCCTTAGTTTCATAGTTTTTTGTAAAATCTCAACCGTACAAAGTAAAACCTTAGATTTCTGATTTTGTATATGAAACAAAAAATCTTGATTCATCTTTGTATGAATGCATTTTTTTCTGAAACTATGCAAGATACTGAAACCAAAATTCAACAGATTATTCTTGAAGGTACGGTGAGTTCAATTATGGTCAGCAATTGTCAACAAAATATTTGGTTCATGTTTTATTCACAATTGAAATGTTAGTTTTCAATTTGCAGCTTAAAAAATTTCCTTAAAATTTTTGTAATTTGAGAATTACAGACGCATTAGAGGACGCAAAAGTGTTTTTAAATGTCCCAAAATTTTGCTTTATGGTGTGGTTGACTTTTTAATTGATAATTTTGACTTTTTCTAGTTCCTTAGTTTCATAGTTTTTTGTAAAATCTCAACCGTACAAAGTAAAACCTTAGATTTCTGATTTTGTATATGAAACAAAAAATCTTGATTCATCTTTGTATGAATGCAATTTTTTCTGAAACTATGCAAGATACTGAAACGAAAATTCAACAGATTATTCTTGAAGGTACGGCAAGTTCAAATATGGTCAGCAATTGTCAACAAAATATTTGGTTCATGTTTTATTCACAATTGAAATGTTAGTTTTCAATTTGCAGCTTAAAAAATTTCCTTAAAAATTTTGTAATTTGAAAATTACAGACGCATTAGAGGACGCAAAAGTGTTTTTAAATGTCCCAAAAACTTGTTTTTCTGGTGTGGTTGACTTTCTAATTGATGATGTTGACTTTTTCTTGTTCCTTAGTTTCATAGTTTTTTGTAAAATCTCAACCGTACAAAGTAAAACCTTATATTTCTGATTTTGTATATAAAACAAAAAATCTCGATTTATCTTTGTATGAACGCAATTCTCTCTGAAACTATGCAAGATACTGAAACGAAAATTCAACAGATTATTCTTGAAGGTAAGGCGAGTTCAAATATGGTCAGCAATTGTCAACAAAATATTTGGTTCTTGTTTTTTTCACAATTGAAATGTTAGTTTTCATATTATAGCTTGAAAAAATTCCTCAAATACTTTGTAATTTCAAAATTTCAGCGGCATTAGAGAACTCAAAAGTGTTTTTAAATGTCCCAAAAACTTACTTTTCTGGTGTGGTTGACTTTCTAATTGATAATTTTGCCTTTTTCTAGTTCCTTAGTTTCATAGTTTTCTGTAAAATCTCAACCGTACAAAGTAAAACTTTAGATTTCTGATTTTGTATATGAAACAAAAAATCTTGATTCATCTTTGTATGAATGCAATTTTTTCTGAAACTATGCAAGATACTGAAACGAAAATTCAACAGATTATTCTTGAAGGTACGGCAAGTTCAAATATGGTCAGCAATTGTCAACAAAATATTTGGTTCTTGTTTTTTTTCACAATTGAAATGTTAGTTTTCATATTATAGCTTGAAAAAATTCCTCAAATACTTTGTAATTTCAAAATTTCAGCGGCATTAGAGAACTCAAAAGTGTTTTTAAATGTCCCAAAGTTTTGCTTTATGGTGTGGTTGACTTTCTAATTGATAATTATGACTTTTTCTAGTTCCTTAGTTTCATAATTTTTTGTAAAATCTCAACAGTACAAAGTAAACCCTTAATTTTCTGATTTTGTATATGAAACAAACAATCTTGATTTATCTTTGTATGAACGCAATTCTCTCTGAAACTATGCAAGATACTGAAACGAAATTTCAACAGATTATTCTTGAAGGTACGGCGAGTTCAAATATGGTCAGCAATTGTCAACAAAATATTTGGTTCTTGTTTTTTTCACAATTGAAATGTTAGTTTTCATATTATAGCTTGAAAAAATTCCTCAAGTACTTTGTAATTTCAAAATTTCAGCGGCATTAGAGAACTCAAAAGTGTTTTTAAATGTCCGAAAAACTTATTTTTCTGGTGTGGTTGACTTTCTAATTGATAATTTTGCCTTTTTCTAGTTCCTTAGTTTCATAGTTTTTTGTAAAATCTCAACCGTACAAAGTAAAACCTTAGATTTCTGATTTTGTATATGAAACAAAAAATCTTGATTCATCTTTGTATGAATGCAATTTTTTCTGAAACTATGCAAGATACTGAAACGAAAATTCAACAGATTATTCTTGAAGGTAGGGCGAGTTCAAATATGGTCAGCAATTGTCAACAAAATATTTGGTTCATGTTTTATTCACAATTGAAATTTCTAGTTTTCAATTTGCAGCTTAAAAAATTTCCTTAAAAATTTTGTAATTTGAAAATTACAGACGCATTAGAGGACGCAAAAGTGTTTTTAAATGTCCCAAAAACTTGTTTTTCTGGTGTGGTTGACTTTCTAATTGATGATGTTGACTTTTTCTAGTTCCTTAGTTTCATAGTTTTTTTGTAAAATCTCAACCGTACAAAGTAAAACCTTAGATTTCTGATTTTGTATATAAAACAAAAAATCTTGATTTATCTTTGTATGAACGCAATTCTCTCTGAAACTATGCAAGATACTGAAACGAAATTTCAACAGATTATTCTTGAAGGTACGGCGAGTTCAAATATGGTCAGCAATTGTCAACAAAATATTTGGTTCTTGTTTTTTTCACAATTGAAATGTTAGTTTTCATATTATAGCTTGAAAAAATTCCTCAAGTACTTTGTAATTTCAAAATTTCAGCGGCATTAGAGAACTCAAAAGTGTTTTTAAATGTCCGAAAAACTTATTTTTCTGGTGTGGTTGACTTTCTAATTGATAATTTTGCCTTTTTCTAGTTCCTTAGTTTCATAATTTTTTGTAAAATCTCAACAGTACAAAGTAAACCCTTAATTTTCTGATTTTGTATATGAAACAAACAATCTTGATTTATCTTTGTATGAACGCAATTCTCTCTGAAACTATGCAAGATACTGAAACGAAATTTCAACAGATTATTCTTGAAGGTACGGCGAGTTCAAATATGGTCAGCAATTGTCAACAAAATATTTGGTTCTTGTTTTTTTCACAATTGAAATGTTAGTTTTCATATTATAGCTTGAAAAAATTCCTCAAGTACTTTGTAATTTCAAAATTTCAGCGGCATTAGAGAACTCAAAAGTGTTTTTAAATGTCCGAAAAACTTATTTTTCTGGTGTGGTTGACTTTCTAATTGATAATTTTGACTTTTTCTAGTTCCTTAATTTCATAGTTTTTTGTAAAATCTCAACCGTACAAAGTAAAACCTTAGATTTCTGATTTTGTATATGAAACAAAAAATCTTGATTCATCTTTGTATGAATGCATTTCTTTCTGAAACTATGCAAGATACTGAGACCAAAATTCAACAGATTATTCTTGAAGGTACGGTGAGTTCAAATATGGTCAGCAATTGTCAACAAAATATTTGGTTCATGTTTTATTCACAATTGAAATTTCTAGTTTTCAATTTGCAGCTTAAAAAATTTCCTTAAAAATTTTGTAATTTGAAAATTACAGACGCATTAGAGGACGCAAAAGTGTTTTTAAATGTCCCAAAAACTTGTTTTTCTGGTGTGGTTGACTTTCTAATTGATGATGTTGACTTTTTCTAGTTCCTTAGTTTCATAGTTTTTTTGTAAAATCTCAACCGTACAAAGTAAAACCTTAGATTTCTGATTTTGTATATAAAACAAAAAATCTTGATTTATCTTTGTATGAACGCAATTCTCTCTGAAACTATGCAAGATACTGAAACGAAATTTCAACAGATTATTCTTGAAGGTACGGCGAGTTCAAATATGGTCAGCAATTGTCAACAAAATATTTGGTTCTTGTTTTTTTCACAATTGAAATGTTAGTTTTCATATTATAGCTTGAAAAAATTCCTCAAGTACTTTGTAATTTCAAAATTTCAGCGGCATTAGAGAACTCAAAAGTGTTTTTAAATGTCCGAAAAACTTATTTTTCTGGTGTGGTTGACTTTCTAATTGATAATTTTGCCTTTTTCTAGTTCCTTAGTTTCATAGTTTTTTGTAAAATCTCAACCGTACAAAGTAAAACCTTAGATTTCTGATTTTGTATATGAAACAAAAAATCTTGATTCATCTTTGTATGAATGCAATTTTTTCTGAAACTATGCAAGATACTGAAACGAAAATTCAACAGATTATTCTTGAAGGTAGGGCGAGTTCAAATATGGTCAGCAATTGTCAACAAAATATTTGGTTCATGTTTTATTCACAATTGAAATGTTAGTTTTCAATTTGCAGCTTAAAAATTTCCTTAAAAATTTTGTAATTTGAAAATTACAGACGCATTAGAGGATGCAAAAGTGTTTTTAAATGTCCCAAAAACTTGTTTTTCTGGTGTGTTTGACTTTCTAATTGATAATGTTGACTTTTTCTAGTTCCTTAGTTTCATAGTTTTTTGTGAAATCTCAACAGTACAAAGTAAACCCTTAATTTTCTGATTTTGTATATGAAACAAACAATCTTGATTTATATTTGTATGAATGCAATTTTCTCTGAAACTATGCAAGATACTGAAACGAAAATTTCACAGGTTATTCTTGTAGGTACGGCAAGTTCAAATATGGTCATCAATTGTCAACAAAATATTTGGTTTATGTTTTATTCACAATTGAAATGTTGGTTTTCAATTTGCAGCTTGAAAAAATTCCTCAAAAACTTTGTAATTTCAAACTTTGAGCGGCATTAGAGAACTCAAAAGTGTTTTTAAATGTCCCAAAATTTTGCTTTGTGGTGTGGTTGACTTTCTAATTGATAATTTTGACTTTTTCTAGTTCCTTAATTTCATAGTTTTTTGTAAAATCTCAACCGTACAAAGTAAAACCTTAGATTTCTGATTTTGTATATGAAACAAAAAATCTTGATTCATCTTTGTATGAATGCAATTTTTTCTGAAACTATGCAAGATACTGAAACGAAAATTTCACAGATTATTCTTGTAGGTACGGCAAGTTCAAATATGGTCATCAATTGTCAACAAAATATTTGGTTTATGTTTTATTCACAATTGAAATGTTGGTTTTCAATTTGCAGCATGAAAAAATTCCTCAAAAACTTTGTGATTTTAAACTTTCAGCGGCATTGGAGAACTCATAAGTGTTTTTAAAAGTCCCAAAAACTTGTTTTTCTGGTGTGGTTGACTTTCTAATTGATAATTTTGACTTTTTCTAGTTCCTTAATTTCATAGTTTTTTGTAAAATCTCAACCGTACAAAGTACAACCTTAGATTTCTGATTTTGTATATAAAACAAAAAATCTTGATTCATCTTTGTATGAATGCAATTTCTTCTGAAACTATGCAAGATACTGAAACGAAAATTCAACAGAATATTCTTGAAGGTACGGTGAGTTCAAATATGGTCAGCAATTGTCAACAAAATATTTGGTTTATGTTTTATTCACAATTGAAATGTTGGTTTTCAATTTGCAGCTTGAAAAAATTCCTCAAAAACTTTGTGATTTTAAACTTTCAGCGGCATTGGAGAACTCATAAGTGTTTTTAAAAGTCCCAAGAACTTGTTTTTCTGGTGTGGTTGACTTTCTAATTGATAATTTTGACTTTTTCTAGTTCCTTAATTTCATAGTTTTTTGTAAAATCTCAACCGTACAAAGTAAAACCTTAGATTTCTGATTTTGTATATAAAACAAAAAATCTTGATTCATCTTTGTATGAATGCAATTTTTTCTGAAACTATGCAAGATACTGAAACGAAAATTCAACAGATTATTCTTGAAGGTACGGTGAGTTCAAATATGGTCAGCAATTGTCAACAAAATATTTGGTTCATGTTTTATTCACATTTGAAATGTTAGTTTTCAATTTGCAGCTTAAAAAATTTCCTTAAAAATTTTGTAATTTGAAAATTACAGACGCATTAGAGGACGCAAAAGTGTTTTTAAATGTCCCAAAAACTTGTTTTTCTGGTGTGGTTGACTTTCTAATTGATAATGTTGACTTTTTCTAGTTCCTTAGTTTCATAGTTTTTTGTAAAATCTCAACCGTACAAATTAAAACCTTAGAGTTCTGATTTTGTATATGAAACAAACAATCTTGATTTATCTTTGTATGAATGCAAATCTCTCTGAAACTATGCAAGATACTGAAACGAAAATTCAACAGATTATTCTTGAAGGTACGGCGAGTTCAAATATGGTCAGCAATTGTCAACAAAATATTTGGTTCTTGTTTTTTTTCACAATTGAAATGTTGGTTTTCAATTTGCAGCTTGAAAAAATTCCTCAAAAACTTTGTAATTTCAAACTTTGAGCGGCATTAGAGAACTCAAAAGTGTTTTTAAATGTCCCAAAATTTTGCTTTATGGTGTGGTTGACTTTCTAATTGATAATTTTGACTTTTTCTAGTTCCTTAATTTCATAGTTTTTTGTAAAATCTCAACCGTACAAAGTAAAACCTTAGATTTCTGATTTTGTATATGAAACAAAAAATCTTGATTCATCTTTGTATGAATGCAATTTTTTCTGAAACTATGCAAGATACTGAAACGAAAATTCAACAGAATATTCTTGAAGGTACGGTGAGTTCAAATATGGTCAGCAATTGTCAACAAAATATTTGGTTTATGTTTTATTCACAATTGAAATGTTGGTTTTCAATTTGCAGCTTGAAAAAATTCCTCAAAAACTTTGTGATTTTAAACTTTCAGCGGCATTGGAGAACTCATAAGTGTTTTTAAAAGTCCCAAAAACTTGTTTTTCTGGTGTGGTTGACTTTCTAATTGATAATTTTGACTTTTTCTAGTTCCTTAATTTCATAGTTTTTTGTAAAATCTCAACCGTACAAAGTAAAACCTTAGATTTCTGATTTTGTATATAAAACAAAAAATCTTGATTCATCTTTGTATGAATGCAATTTTTTCTGAAACTATGCAAGATACTGAAACGAAAATTCAACAGATTATTCTTGAAGGTACGGTGAGTTCAAATATGGTCAGCAATTGTCAACAAAATATTTGGTTCATGTTTTATTCACATTTGAAATGTTAGTTTTCAATTTGCAGCTTAAAAAATTTCCTTAAAAATTTTGTAATTTGAAAATTACAGACGCATTAGAGGACGCAAAAGTGTTTTTAAATGTCCCAAAAACTTGTTTTTCTGGTGTGGTTGACTTTCTAATTGATAATGTTGACTTTTTCTAGTTCCTTAGTTTCATAGTTTTTTGTAAAATCTCAACCGTACAAAGTAAAACCTTAGAGTTCTGATTTTGTATATGAAACAAACAATCTTGATTTATCTTTGTATGAATGCAAATCTCTCTGAAACTATGCAAAATACTGAAACGAAAATTCAACAGATTATTCTTGAAGGTACGGCGAGTTCAAATATGGTCAGCAATTGTCAACAAAATATTTGGTTCTTGTTTTTTTTCACAATTGAAATGTTGGTTTTCAATTTGCAGCTTGAAAAAATTCCTCAAAAACTTTGTAATTTCAAACTTTGAGCGGCATTAGAGAACTCAAAAGTGTTTTTAAATGTCCCAAAATTTTGCTTTATGGTGTGGTTGACTTTCTAATTGATAATTTTGACTTTTTCTAGTTCCTTAATTTCATAGTTTTTTGTAAAATCTCAACCGTACAAAGTAAAACCTTAGATTTCTGATTTTGTATATGAAACAAAAAATCTTGATTCATCTTTGTATGAATGTAATTTTTTCTGAAACTATGCAAGATACTGAAACCAAAATTCAACAGATTATTCTTGAAGGTACGGCGAGTTCAAATATGGTCAGCAGTTGTCAACAAAATATTTGGTTCATGTTTTATTCACAATTGAAATGTTAGTTTTCAATTTGCAGCTTAAAAAATTTCCTTAAAAATTTTGTAATTTGAAAATTACAGACGCATTAGAGGACGCAAAAGTGTTTTTAAATGTCCCAAAAACTTGTTTTTCTGGTGTGTTTGACTTTCTAATTGATAATGTTGACTTTTTCTAGTTCCTTAGTTTCATAGTTTTTGTAAAATCTCAACCGTACAAAGTAAAACCTTAGATTTCTGATTTTGTATATAAAACAAAAAATCTTGATTTATCTTTGTATGAATGCAATTCTCTCTGAAACTATGCAAGATACTGAAACGAAAATTCAACAGATTATTCTTGAAGGTACGGCGAGTTCAAATATGGTCAGCAATTGTCAACAAAATATTTGGTTCTTGTTTTTTTTCACAATTGAAATGTTAGTTTTCATATTATAGCTTGAAAAAATTCCTCAAATACTTTGTAATTTCAAAATTTCAGCGGCATTAGAGAACTCAAAAGTGTTTTTAAATGTCCCAAAAACTTGTTTTTCTGGTGTGGTTGACTTTCTAATTGATAATTTTGCCTTTTTCTAGTTCCTTAGTTTCAT
The DNA here is from genome assembly GCF_057945365.1 of Rhopilema esculentum. Lineage (NCBI taxonomy): Eukaryota > Metazoa > Cnidaria > Scyphozoa > Rhizostomeae > Rhizostomatidae > Rhopilema > Rhopilema esculentum. The sequence goes on from NW_028300847.1 coordinate 169,474, forward strand.
AGTTTTTTGTAAAATCTCAACCGTACAAAGTAAACCCTTAATTTTCTGATTTTGTATATGAAACAAACAATCTTGATTTATATTTGTATGAACGCAATTTTCTCTGAAACTATGCAAGATACTGAAACGAAAATTTCACAGATTATTCTTGTAGGTACGGCAAGTTCAAATATGGTCATCAATTGTCAACAAAATATTTGGTTTATGTTTTATTCACAATTGAAATGTTGGTTTTCAATTTGCAGCTTGAAAAAATTCCCCAAAAACTTTGTAATTTCAAACTTTGAGCGGCATTAGAGAACTCAAAAATGTTTTTAGATGTCCCAAAATTTTGCTTTATGGTGTGGTTGACTTTCTAATTGATAATTTTGCCTTTTTCTAGTTCCTTAGTTTCATAGTTTTTTGTAAAATCTCAACCGTACAAAGTAAAACCTTAGATTTCTGATTTTGTATATAAAACAAAAAATCTTGATTTATCTTTGTATGAATGCAATTCTCTCTGAAACTATGCAAGATACTGAAACGAAAATTCAACAGATTATTCTTGAAGGTACGGCGAGTTCAAATATGGTCAGCAATTGTCAACAAAATATTTGGTTCTTGTTTTTTTTCACAATTGAAATGTTAGTTTTCATATTATAGCTTGAAAAAATTCCTCAAATACTTTGTAATTTCAAAATTTCAGCGGCATTAGAGAACTCAAAAGTGTTTTTAAATGTCCCAAAAATTTGTTTTTCTGGTGTGGTTGACTTTCTAATTGATAATTTTGCCTTTTTCTAGTTCCTTAGTTTCATAGTTTTTTGTAAAATCTCAACCGTACAAAGTAAACCCTTAATTTTCTGATTTTGTATATGAAACAAACAATCTTGATTTATATTTGTATGAATGCAATTTTCTCTGAAACTATGCAAGATACTGAAACGAAAATTTCACAGATTATTCTTGTAGGTACGGCAAGTTCAAATATGGTCATCAATTGTCAACAAAATATTTGGTTTATGTTTTATTCACAATTGAAATGTTGGTTTTCAATTTGCAGCTTGAAAAAATTCCCCAAAAACTTTGTAATTTCAAACTTTGAGCGGCATTAGAGAACTCAAAAGTGTTTTTAAATGTCCCAAAATTTTGCTTTATGGTGTGGTTGACTTTCTAATTGATAATTTTGCCTTTTTCTAGTTCCTTAGTTTCATAGTTTTTTGTAAAATCTCAACCGTACAAAGTAAACCCTTAATTTTCTGATTTTGTATATGAAACAAACAATCTTGATTTATATTTGTATGAATGCAATTTTCTCTGAAACTATGCAAGATACTGAAACGAAAATTTCACAGATTATTCTTGTAGGTACGGCAAGTTCAAATATGGTCATCAATTGTCAACAAAATATTTGGTTTATGTTTTATTCACAATTGAAATGTTGGTTTTCAATTTGCAGCTTGAAAAAATTCCCCAAAAACTTTGTAATTTCAAACTTTGAGCGGCATTAGAGAACTCAAAAATGTTTTTAAATGTCCCAAAATTTTGCTTTATGGTGTGGTTGACTTTCTAATTGATAATTTTGCCTTTTTCTAGTTCCTTAGTTTCATAGTTTTTTGTAAAATCTCAACCGTACAAAGTAAAACCTTAGATTTCTGATTTTGTATATAAAACAAAAAATCTTGATTTATCTTTGTATGAATGCAATTCTCTCTGAAACTATGCAAGATACTGAAACGAAAATTCAACAGATTATTCTTGAAGGTACGGCGAGTTCAAATATGGTCAGCAATTGTCAACAAAATATTTGGTTCTTGTTTTTTTTCACAATTGAAATGTTAGTTTTCATATTATAGCTTGAAAAAATTCCTCAAATACTTTGTAATTTCAAAATTTCAGCGGCATTAGAGAACTCAAAAGTGTTTTTAAATGTCCCAAAAATTTGTTTTTCTGGTGTGGTTGACTTTCTAATTGATAATTTTGCCTTTTTCTAGTTCCTTAGTTTCATAGTTTTTTGTAAAATCTCAACCGTACAAAGTAAACCCTTAATTTTCTGATTTTGTATATGAAACAAACAATCTTGATTTATATTTGTATGAATGCAATTTTCTCTGAAACTATGCAAGATACTGAAACGAAAATTTCACAGATTATTCTTGTAGGTACGGCGAGTTCAAATATGGTCAGCAATTGTCAACAAAATATTTGGTTCTTGTTTTTTTTCACAATTGAAATGTTAGTTTTCATATTATAGCTTGAAAAAATTCCTCAAATACTTTGTAATTTCATAATTTCAGCGGCATTAGAGAACTCAAAAGTGTTTTTAAATGTCCCAAAAACTTATTTTTCTGGTGTGGTTGACTTTCTAAATTGATAATTTTGCCTTTTTCTAGTTCCTTAGTTTCATAGTTTTTTGTAAAATCTCAACCGTACAAAGTAAACCCTTAATTTTCTGATTTTGTATATGAAACAAACAATCTTGATTTATATTTGTATGAATGCAATTTTCTCTGAAACTATGCAAGATACTGAAACGAAAATTTCACAGATTATTCTTGTAGGTACGGCAAGTTCAAATATGGTCATCAATTGTCAACAAAATATTTGGTTTATGTTTTATTCACAATTGAAATGTTGGTTTTCAATTTGCAGCTTAAAAAAATTCCCCAAAAACTTTGTAATTTCAAACTTTGAGCGGCATTAGAGAACTCAAAAGTGTTTTTAAATGTCCCAAAATTTTCCTTTATGGTGTGGTTGACTTTCTAATTGATAATTTTGACTTTTTCTAGTTCCTTAGTTTCATAGTTTTTTGTAAAATCTCAACCGTACAAAGTAAACCCTTAATTTTCTGATTTTCTATATGAAACAAACAATCTTGATTTATATTTGTATGAATGCAATTTTCTCTGAAACTATGCAAGATACTGAAACGAAAATTTCACAGATTATTCTTGTAGGTACGGCAAGTTCAAATATGGTCATCAATTGTCAACAAAATATTTGGTTTATGTTTTATTCACAATTGAAATGTTGGTTTTCAATTTGCAGCTTGAAAAAATTCCTCAAATACTTTGTAATTTCAAACTTTGAGCGGCATTAGAGAACTCAAAAGTGTTTTTAAATGTCCCAAAATTTTGCTTTATGGTGTGGTTGACTTTCTAATTGATAATTTTGACTTTTTCTAGTTCCTTAGTTTCATAGTTTTTTGTAAAATCTCAACCGTACAAAGTAAAACCTTAGATTTCTGATTTTGTATATAAAACAAAAAATCTTGATTTATCTTTGTATGAACGCAATTCTCTCTGAAACTATGCAAGATACTGAAACGAAAATTCAACAGATTATTCTTGAAGGTACGGCGAGTTCAAATATGGTCAGCAATTGTCAACAAAATATTTGGTTCTTGTTTTTTTTCACAATTGAAATGTTAGTTTTCATATTATAGCTTGAAAAAATTCCTCAAATACTTTGTGATTTCAAAATTTCAGCGGCATTAGAGAACTCAAAAGTGTTTTTAAATGTCCCAAAAACTTATTTTTCTGGTGTGGTTGACTTTCTAAATTGATAATTTTGCCTTTTTCTAGTTCCTTAGTTTCATAGTTTTTTGTAAAATCTCAACCGTACAAAGTAAACCCTTAATTTTCTGATTTTGTATATGAAACAAACAATCTTGATTTATATTTGTATGAATGCAATTTTCTCTGAAACTATGCAAGATACTGAAACGAAAATTTCACAGATTATTCTTGTAGGTACGGCAAGTTCAAATATGGTCAGCAATTGTCAACAAACTATTTGGTTCATGTTTTATTCACAATTGAAATGTTAGTTTTCAATTTGCAGCTTAAAAAATTTCCTTAAAAACTTTGTAATTTGAAAATTACAGACGCATTAGAGGACGCAAAAGTGTTTTTAAATGTCGCAAAAACTTGTTTTTCTGGTGTGTTTGACTTTCTAATTGATAATGTTGACTTTTTCTTGTTCCTTAGTTTCATAGTTTTTTGTAAAATCTCAACCGTACAAAGTAAAACCTTAGATTTCTGATTTTGTATATGAAACAAAAAATCTTGATTTATCTTTGTATGAATGCAATTCTCTCTGAAACTATGCAAGATACTGAAACGAAAATTCAACAGATTATTCTTGAAGGTACGGCGAGTTCAAATATGGTCAGCAATTGTCAACAAAATATTTGGTTCTTGTTTTTTTTCACAATTGAAATGTTAGTTTTCATATTATAGCTTGAAAAAATTCCTCAAATACTTTGTAATTTCAAAATTTCAGCGGCATTAGAGAACTCAAAAGTGTTTTTAAATGTCCCAAAAACTTATTTTTCTGGTGTGGTTGACTTTCTAATTGAAAATGTTGCCTTTTTCTAGTTCCTTAGTTTCATAGTTTTTTGTAAAATCTCAACCGTACAAAGTAAACCCTTAATTTTCTGATTTTGTATATGAAACAAACAATCTTGATTTATATTTGTATGAATGCAATTTTCTCTGAAACTATGCAAGATACTGAAACGAAAATTTCACAGATTATTCTTGTAGGTACGGCAAGTTCAAATATGGTCATCAATTGTCAACAAAATATTTGGTTTATGTTTTATTCACAATTGAAATGTTGGTTTTCAATTTGCAGCTTGAAAAAATTCCCCAAAAACTTTGTAATTTCAAACTTTGAGCGGCATTAGAGAACTCAAAAGTGTTTTTAAATGTCCCAAAATTTTGCTTTATGGTGTGGTTGACTTTCTAATTGATAATTTTGACTTTTTCTAGTTCCTTAGTTTCATAGTTTTTTGTAAAATCTCAACCGTACAAAGTAAAACCTTAGATTTCTGATTTTGTATATAAAACAAAAAATCTTCATTTATCTTTGTATGAATGCAATTCTCTCTGAAACTATGCAAGATACTGAAACGAAAATTCAACAGATTATTCTTGAAGGTACGGCGAGTTCAAATATGGTCAGCAATTGTCAACAAAATATTTGGTTCTTGTTTTTTTTCACAATTGAAATGTTAGTTTTCATATTATAGCTTGAAAAAATTCCTCAAATACTTTGTAATTTCAAAATTTCAGCGGCATTAGAGAACTCAAAAGTGTTTTTAAATGTCCCAAAAACTTATTTTTCTGGTGTGGTTGACTTTCTAAATTGATAATTTTGCCTTTTTCTAGTTCCTTAGTTTCATAGTTTTTTGTAAAATCTCAACCGTACAAAGTAAACCCTTAATTTTCTGATTTTGTATATGAAACAAACAATCTTGATTTATATTTGTATGAATGCAATTTTCTCTGAAACTATGCAAGATACTGAAACGAAAATTTCACAGATTATTCTTGTAGGTACGGCAAGTTCAAATATGGTCATCAATTGTCAACAAAATATTTGGTTTATGTTTAATTCACAATTGAAATGTTGGTTTTCAATTTGCAGCTTAAAAAAATTCCCCAAAAACTTTGTAATTTCAAACTTTGAGCGGCATTAGAGAACTCAAAAGTGTTTTTAAATGTCCCAAAATTTTCCTTTATGGTGTGGTTGACTTTCTAATTGATAATTTTGACTTTTTCTAGTTCCTTAGTTTCATAGTTTTTTGTAAAATCTCAACCGTACAAAGTAAAACCTTAGATTTCTGATTTTGTATATGAAACAAAAAATCTTGATTCATCTTTGTATGAATGCATTTTTTTCTGAAACTATGCAAGATACTGAAACCAAAATTCAACAGATTATTCTTGAAGGTACGGCAAGTTCGAATATGGTCAGCAATTGTCAACAAAATATTTGGTTCTTGTTTTTTTACACAATTGAAATGTTAGTTTTCATATTATAGCTTGAAAAAATTCCTCAAATACTTTGTAATTTCAAAATTTCAGCGGCATTAGAGAACTCAAAAGTGTTTTTAAATGTCCCAAAAACTTATTTTTCTGGTGTGGTTGACTTTCTAATTGATAATTTTGCCTTTTTCTAGTTCCTTAGTTTCATAGTTTTTTGTAAAATCTCAACAGTACAAAGTAAACCATTAATTTTCTGATTTTGTATATGAAACAAACAATCTTGATTTATATTTGTATGAATGCAATTTTCTCTGAAACTATGCAAGATACTGAAACGAAAATTTCACAGATTATTCTTGTAGGTACGGCAAGTTCAAATATGGTCATCAATTGTCAACAAAATATTTGGTTTATGTTTTATTCACAATTGAAATGTTGGTTTTCAATTTGCAGCTTGAAAAAATTCCTCAAAAACTTTGTAATTTCAAACTTTCAGCGGCATTAGAGAACTCAAAAGTGTTTTTAAATGTCCCAAAAACTTGTTTTTCTGGTGTGGGTTACTTTCTAATTGATAATTTTGACTTTTTCTAGTTCCTTAATTTCATAGTTTTTTGTAAAATCTCAACCGTACAAAGTAAAACCTTAGATTTCTGATTTTGTATATGAAACAAAAAATCTTGATTCATCTTTGTATGAATGCAAATTTTTCTGAAACTATACAAGATACTGAAACCAAAATTCAACAGATTATTCTTGAAGGTACGGTGAGTTCAAATATGGTCAGCAATTGTCAACAAAATATTTGGTTCATGTTTTATTCACAATTGAAATGTTAGTTTTCAATTTGCATCTCAAAAAATTTCCTTAAAAATTTTGTAATTTGAAAACTACAGACGCATTAGAGAACTCAAAAGTGTTTTTAAATGTCCCAAAATTTTCCTTTATGGTGTGGTTGACTTTCTAATTGATAATTTTGACTTTTTCTAGTTCCTTAGTTTCATAGTTTTTTGTAAAATCTCAACCGTACAAAGTAAAACCTTAGATTTCTGATTTTTTATATGAAACAAAAAATCTTGATTCATCTTTGTATGAATGCATTTTTTTCTGAAACTATGCAAGATACTGAAACCAAAATTCAACAGATTATTCTTGAAGGTACGGCGAGTTCGAATATGGTCAGCAATTGTCAACAAAATATTTGGTTCTTGTTTTTTTACACAATTGAAATGTTAGTTTTCATATTATAGCTTGAAAAAATTCCTCAAATACTTTGTAATTTCAAAATTTCAGCGGCATTAGAGAACTCAAAAGTGTTTTTAAATGTCCCAAAAACTTATTTTTCTGGTGTGGTTGACTTTCTAATTGATAATTTTGCCTTTTTCTAGTTCCTTAGTTTCATAGTTTTTTGTAAAATCTCAACAGTACAAAGTAAACCATTAATTTTCTGATTTTGTATATGAAACAAACAATCTTGATTTATATTTGTATGAATGCAATTTTCTCTGAAACTATGCAAGATACTGAAACGAAAATTTCACAGATTATTCTTGTAGGTACGGCAAGTTCAAATATGGTCATCAATTGTCAACAAAATATTTGGTTTATGTTTTATTCACAATTGAAATGTTGGTTTTCAATTTGCAGCTTGAAAAAATTCCTCAAAAACTTTGTAATTTCAAACTTTCAGCGGCATTAGAGAACTCAAAAGTGTTTTTAAATGTCCCAAAAACTTGTTTTTCTGGTGTGGGTTACTTTCTAATTGATAATTTTGACTTTTTCTAGTTCCTTAATTTCATAGTTTTTTGTAAAATCTCAACCGTACAAAGTAAAACCTTAGATTTCTGATTTTGTATATGAAACAAAAAATCTTGATTCATCTTTGTATGAATGCAAATTTTTCTGAAACTATACAAGATACTGAAACCAAAATTCAACAGATTATTCTTGAAGGTACGGTGAGTTCAAATATGGTCAGCAATTGTCAACAAAATATTTGGTTCATGTTTTATTCACAATTGAAATGTTAGTTTTCAATTTGCATCTCAAAAAATTTCCTTAAAAATTTTGTAATTTGAAAACTACAGACGCATTAGAGGACGCAAAAGTGTTTTTAAATGTCCCAAAAACTTGTTTTTCTGGTGTGTTTGACTTTCTAATTGATAATGTTGACTTTTTCTAGTTCCTTAGTTTCATAGTTTTTTGTAAAATCTCAACCGTACAAAGTAAAGCCTTAGATTTCTGATTTTGTATATAAAACAAAAAATCTTGATTTATCTTTGTATGAATGCAATTCTCTCTGAAACTATGCAAGATACTGAAACGAAAATTCAACAGATTATTCTTGAAGGTACGGCAAGTTCGAATATGGTCAGCAATTGTCAACAAAATATTTGGTTCTTGTTTTTTTTACACAATTGAAATGTTAGTTTTCATATTATAGCTTGAAAAAATTCCTCAAATACTTTGTAATTTCAAAATTTCAGCGGCATTAGAGAACTCAAAAGTGTTTTTAAATGTCCCAAAAACTTATTTTTCTGGTGTGGTTGACTTTCTAATTGATAATTTTGCCTTTTTCTAGTTCCTTAGTTTCATAGTTTTTTGTAAAATCTCAACAGTACAAAGTAAACCCTTAATTTTCTGATTTTGTATATGAAACAAACAATCTTGATTTATCTTTGTATGAATGCAATTCTCTCTGAAACTATGCAAGATACTGAAACGAAAATTTCACAGATTATTCTTGTAGGTACGGCAAGTTCAAATATGGTCATCAATTGTCAACAAAATATTTGGTTTATGTTTTATTCACAATTGAAATGTTGGTTTTCAATTTGCAGCTTAAAAAAATTCCCCAAAAACTTTGTAATTTCAAACTTTGAGCGGCATTAGAAAACTCAAAAGTGTTTTTAAATGTCCCAAAATTTTCCTTTATGGTGTGGTTGACTTTCTAATTGATAATTTTGACTTTTTCTAGTTCCTTAGTTTCATAGTTTTTTGTAAAATCTCAACCGTACAAAGTAAAACCTTAGATTTCTGATTTTGTATATGAAACAAAAAATCTTGATTCATCTTTGTATGAATGCATTTTTTTCTGAAACTATGCAAGATACTGAAACCAAAATTCAACAGATTATTCTTGAAGGTACGGCGAGTTCGAATATGGTCAGCAATTGTCAACAAAATATTTGGTTCTTGTTTTTTTTACACAATTGAAATGTTAGTTTTCATATTATAGCTTGAAAAAATTCCTCAAATACTTTGTAATTTCAAAATTTCAGCGGCATTAGAGAACTCAAAAGTGTTTTTAAATGTCCCAAAAACTTATTTTTCTGGTGTGGTTGACTTTCTAATTGATAATTTTGCCTTTTTCTAGTTCCTTAGTTTCATAGTTTTTTGTAAAATCTCAACAGTACAAAGTAAACCCTTAATTTTCTGATTTTGTATATGAAACAAACAATCTTGATTTATCTTTGTATGAATGCAATTCTCTCTGAAACTATGCAAGATACTGAAACGAAAATTTCACAGATTATTCTTGTAGGTACGGCAAGTTCAAATATGGTCATCAATTGTCAACAAAATATTTGGTTTATGTTTTATTCACAATTGAAATGTTGGTTTTCAATTTGCAGCTTGAAAAAATTCCTCAAATACTTTGTAATTTAAAACTTTGAGCGGCATTAGAGAACTCAAAAGTGTTTTTAAATGTCCCAAAATTTTGCTTTATGGTGTGGTTGACTTTCTAATTGATAATTTTGACTTTTTCTAGTTCCTTAATTTCATAGTTTTTTGTAAAATCTCAACCGTACAAAGTAAAACCTTAGATTTCTGATTTTGTATATGAAACAAAAAATCTTGATTCATCTTTGTATGAATGCAATTTTTTCTGAAACTATACAAGATACTGAAACCAAAATTCAACAGATTATTCTTGAAGGTACGGTGAGTTCAAATATGGTCAGCAATTGTCAACAAAATATTTGGTTCATGTTTTATTCACAATTGAAATGTTAGTTTTCAATTTGCATCTCAAAAAATTTCCTTAAAAATTTTGTAATTTGAAAACTACAGACGCATTAGAGGACGCAAAAGTGTTTTTAAATGTCCTAAAAACTTGTTTTTCTGGTGTGTTTGACTTTCTAATTGATAATGTTGACTTTTTCTAGTTCCTTAGTTTCATAGTTTTTTGTAAAATCTCAACCGTACAAAGTAAAACCTTAGATTTCTGATTTTGTATATAAAACAAAAAATCTTGATTTATCTTTGTATGAATGCAATTCTCTCTGAAACTATGCAAGATACTGAAACGAAAATTCAACAGATTATTCTTGAAGGTACGGCGAGTTCAAATATGGTCAGCAATTGTCAACAAAATATTTGGTTCTTGTTTTTTTTCACAATTGAAATGTTAGTTTTCATATTATAGCTTGAAAAAATTCCTCAAATACTTTGTAATTTCAAAATTTCAGCGGCATTAGAGAACTCAAAAGTGTTTTTAAATGTCCCAAAAACTTATTTTTCTGGTGTGGTTGACTTTCTAATTGATAATGTTGCCTTTTTCTAGTTCCTTAGTTTCATAGTTTTTTGTAAAATCTCAACCGTACAAAGTAAACCCTTAATTTTCTGATTTTGTATATGAAACAAACAATCTTGATTTATATTTGTATGAATGCAATTTTCTCTGAAACTATGCAAGATACTGAAACGAAAATTTCACAGATTATTCTTGTAGGTACGGCAAGTTCAAATATGGTCATCAATTGTCAGCAAAATATTTGGTTTATGTTTTATTCACAATTGAAATGTTGGTTTTCAATTTGCAGCTTGAAAAAATTCCCCAAAAACTTTGTAATTTCAAACTTTGAGCGGCATTAGAGAACTCAAAAGTGTTTTTAAATGTCCCAAAATTTTGCTTTATGGTGTGGTTGACTTTCTAATTGATAATTTTGACTTTTTCTAGTTCCTTAGTTTCATAGTTTTTTGTAAAATCTCAACCGTACAAAGTAAAACCTTAGATTTCTGATTTTGTATATAAAACAAAAAATCTTGATTTATCTTTGTATGAATGCAATTCTCTCTGAAACTATGCAAGATACTGAAACGAAAATTCAACAGATTATTCTTGAAGGTACGGCGAGTTCGAATATGGTCAGCAATTGTCAACAAAATATTTGGTTCTTGTTTTTTTTCACAATTGAAATGTTAGTTTTCATATTATAGCTTGAAAAAATTCCTCAAATACTTTGTAATTTCAAAATTTCAGCGGCATTAGAGAACTCAAAAGTGTTTTTAAATGTCCCAAAAACTTATTTTTCTGGTGTGGTTGACTTTCTAAATTGATAATTTTGCCTTTTTCTAGTTCCTTAGTTTCATAGTTTTTTGTAAAATCTCAACCGTACAAAGTAAACCCTTAATTTTCTGATTTTGTATATGAAACAAACAATCTTGATTTATATTTGTATGAATGCAATTTTCTCTGAAACTATGCAAGATACTGAAACGAAAATTTCACAGATTATTCTTGTAGGTACGGCAAGTTCAAATATGGTCATCAATTGTCAACAAAATATTTGGTTTATGTTTTATTCACAATTGAAATGTTGGTTTTCAATTTGCAGCTTAAAAAAATTCCCCAAAAACTTTGTAATTTCAAACTTTGAGCGGCATTAGAGAACTCAAAAGTGTTTTTAAATGTCCCAAAATTTTCCTTTATGGTGTGGTTGACTTTCTAATTGATAATTTTGACTTTTTCTAGTTCCTTAGTTTCATAGTTTTTTGTAAAATCTCAACCGTACAAAGTAAAACCTTAGATTTCTGATTTTGTATATGAAACAAAAAATCTTGATTCATCTTTGTATGAATGCATTTTTTTCTGAAACTATGCAAGATACTGAAACCAAAATTCAACAGATTATTCTTGAAGGTACGGCGAGTTCGAATATGGTCAGCAATTGTCAACAAAATATTTGGTTCTTGTTTTTTTACACAATTGAAATGTTAGTTTTCATATTATAGCTTGAAAAAATTCCTCAAATACTTTGTAATTTCAAAATTTCAGCGGCATTAGAGAACTCAAAAGTGTTTTTAAATGTCCCAAAAACTTATTTTTCTGGTGTGGTTGACTTTCTAATTGATAATTTTGCCTTTTTCTAGTTCCTTAGTTTTATAGTTTTTTGTAAAATCTCAACAGTACAAAGTAAACCCTTAATTTTCTGATTTTGTATATGAAACAAACAATCTTGATTTATATTTGTATGAATGCAATTTTCTCTGAAACTATGCAAGATACTGAAACGAAAATTTCACAGATTATTCTTGTAGGTACGGCAAGTTCAAATATGGTCATCAATTGTCAACAAAATATTTGGTTTATGTTTTATTCACAATTGAAATGTTGGTTTTCAATTTGCAGCTTGAAAAAATTCCTCAAAAACTTTGTAATTTCAAACTTTGAGCGGCATTAGAGAACTCAAAAGTGTTTTTAAATGTCCCAAAATTTTGCTTTATGGTGTGGTTGACTTTCTAATTGATAATTTTGACTTTTTCTAGTTCCTTAATTTCATAGTTTTTTGTAAAATCTCAACCGTACAAAGTAAAACCTTAGATTTCTGATTTTGTATATGAAACAAAAAATCTTGATTCATCTTTGTATGAATGCAATTTTTTCTGAAACTATACAAGATACTGAAACCAAAATTCAACAGATTATTCTTGAAGGTACGGTGAGTTCGAATATGGTCAGCAATTGTCAACAAAATATTTGGTTCATGTTTTATTCACAATTGAAATGTTAGTTTTCAATTTGCATCTCAAAAAATTTCCTTAAAAATTTTGTAATTTGAAAACTACAGACGCATTAGAGGACGCAAAAGTGTTTTTAAATGTCCCAAAAACTTGTTTTTCTGGTGTGTTTGACTTTCTAATTGATAATGTTGACTTTTTCTAGTTCCTTAGTTTCATAGTTTTTTGTAAAATCTCAACCGTACAAAGTAAAACCTTAGATTTCTGATTTTGTATATAAAACAAAAAATCTTGATTTATCTTTGTATGAATGCAATTCTCTCTGAAACTATGCAAGATACTGAAACGAAAATTCAACAGATTATTCTTGAAGGTACGGCGAGTTCAAATATGGTCAGCAATTGTCAACAAAATATTTGGTTCTTGTTTTTTTTCACAATTGAAATGTTAGTTTTCATATTATAGCTTGAAAAAATTCCTCAAATACTTTGTAATTTCAAAATTTCAGCGGCATTAGAGAACTCAAAAGTGTTTTTAAATGTCCCAAAAACTTATTTTTCTGGTGTGGTTGACTTTCTAATTGATAATTTTGCCTTTTTCTAGTTCCTTAGTTTCATAGTTTTTTGTAAAATCTCAACAGTACAAAGTAAACCCTTAATTTTCTGATTTTGTATATGAAACAAACAATCTTGATTTATATTTGTATGAATGCAATTTTCTCTGAAACTATGCAAGATACTGAAACGAAAATTTCACAGATTATTCTTGTAGGTACGGCAAGTTCAAATATGGTCATCAATTGTCAACAAAATATTTGGTTTATGTTTTATTCACAATTGAAAAGTTGGTTTTCAATTTGCAGCTTGAAAAAATTCCTCAAAAACTTTGTAATTTCAAACTTTGAGCGGCATTAGAGAACTCAAAAGTGTTTTTAAATGTCCCAAAATTTTGCTTTATGGTGTGGTTGACTTTCTAATTGATAATTTTGACTTTTTCTAGTTCCTTAATTTCATAGTTTTTTGTAAAATCTCAACCGTACAAAGTAAAACCTTAGATTTCTGATTTTGTATATGAAACAAAAAATCTTGATTCATCTTTGTATGAATGCATTTTTTTCTGAAACTATGCAAGATACTGAGACCAAAATTCAACAGATTATTCTTGAAGGTACGGTGAGTTCAAATATGGTCAGCAATTGTCAACAAAATATTTGGTTCATGTTTTATTCACAATTGAAATGTTAGTTTTCAATTTGCAGCTTAAAAAATTTCCTTAAAAATTTTGTAATTTCAAAATTTCAGCGGCATTAGAGAACTCAAAAATGTTTTTAAATGTCCCAAAAACTTATTTTTCTGGTGTGGTTGACTTTCTAATTGATAATGTTGCCTTTTTCTAGTTCGTTAGTTTCATAGTTTTTTGTAAAATCTCAACCGTACAAAGTAAACCCTTAATTTTCTGATTTTGTATATGAAACAAACAATCTTGATTTATATTTGTATGAATGCAATTTTCTCTGAAACTATGCAAGATACTGAAACGAAAATTTCACAGATTATTCTTGTAGGTACGGCAAGTTCAAATATGGTCATCAATTGTCAACAAAATATTTGGTTTATGTTTTATTCACAATTGAAATGTTGGTTTTCAATTTGCAGCTTAAAAAAATTCCCCAAAAACTTTGTAATTTCAAACTTTGAGCGGCATTAGAGAACTCAAAAGTGTATTTAAATGTCCCAAAATTTTGCTTTATGGTGTGGTTGACTTTCTAATTGATAATTTTGACTTTTTCTAGTTCCTTAATTTCATAGTTTTTTGTAAAATCTCAACCGTACAAAGTAAAACCTTAGATTTCTGATTTTGTATATGAAAAAAAAAATCTTGATTCATCTTTGTATGAATGCATTTTTTTCTGAAACTATGCAAGATACTGAAACCAAAATTCAACAGATTATTCTTGAAGGTACGGTGAGTTCACATATGGTCAGCAATTGTCAACAAAATATTTGGTTTATGTTTTATTCACAATTGAAATGTTGGTTTTCAATTTGCAGCTTAAAAAAATTCCCCAAAAACTTTGTAATTTCAAACTTTGAGCGGCATTAGAGAACTCAAAAGTGTTTTTAAATGTCCCAAAATTTTCCTTTATGGTGTGGTTGACTTTCTAATTGATAATTTTGACGTTTTCTAGTTCCTTAGTTTCATAGTTTTTTGTAAAATCTCAACCGTACAAAGTAAAACCTTAGATTTCTGATTTTGTATATGAAACAAAAAATCTTGATTCATCTTTGTATGAATGCATTTTTTTCTGAAACTATGCAAGATACTGAAACCAAAATTCAACAGATTATTCTTGAAGGTACGGCGAGTTCGAATATGGTCAGCAATTGTCAACAAAATATTTGGTTCTTGTTTTTTTTACACAATTGAAATTTTAGTTTTCATATTATAGCTTGAAAAAATTCCTCAAATACTTTGTAATTTCAAAATTTCAGCGGCATTAGAGAACTCAAAAGTGTTTTTAAATGTCCTAAAACTTGTTTTTCTGGTGTGGTTGACTTTCTAATTAATAATTTTGACTTTTTCTAGTTCCTTAGTTTCATAGTTTTTTGTAAAATCTCAACAGTACAAAGTAAACCCTTAATTTTCTGATTTTGTATATGAAACAAACAATCTTGATTTATATTTGTATGAATGCAATTTTCTCTGAAACTATAAAAGATACTGAAACGAAAATTTCACAGATTATTCTTGTAGGTACGGCAAGTTCAAATATGGTCATCAATTGTCAACAAAATATTTGGTTTATGTTTTATTCACAATTGAAATGTTGGTTTTCAATTTGCAGCTTAAAAAAATTCCCCAAAAACTTTGTAATTTCAAACTTTGAGCGGCATTAGAGAACTCAAAAGTGTATTTAAATGTCCCAAAATTTTGCTTTATGGTGTGGTTGATTTTCTAATTGATAATTTTGACTTTTTCTAGTTCCTTAATTTCATAGTTTTTTGTAAAATCTCAACCGTACAAAGTAAAACCTTAGATTTCTGATTTTGTATATGAAACAAAAAATCTTGATTCATCTTTGTATGAATGCATTTTTTTCTGAAACTATGCAAGATACTGAAACCAAAATTCAACAGATTATTCTTGAAGGTACGGTGAGTTCACATATGGTCAGCAATTGTCAACAAAATATTTGGTTTATGTTTTATTCACAATTGAAATGTTGGTTTTCAATTTGCAGCTTAAAAAAATTCCCCAAAAACTTTGTAATTTCAAACTTTGAGCGGCATTAGAGAACTCAAAAGTGTTTTTAAATATCCCAAAATTTTCCTTTATGGTGTGGTTGACTTTCTAATTGATAATTTTGACGTTTTCTAGTTCCTTAGTTTCATAGTTTTTTGTAAAATCTCAACCGTACAAAGTAAAACCTTAGATTTCTGATTTTGTATATGAAACAAAAAATCTTGATTCATCTTTGTATGAATGCATTTTTTTCTGAAACTATGCAAGATACTGAAACCAAAATTCAACAGATTATTCTTGAAGGTACGGCGAGTTCGAATATGGTCAGCAATTGTCAACAAAATATTTGGTTCTTGTTTTTTTTACACAATTGAAATTTTAGTTTTCATATTATAGCTTAAAAAATTTCCTTAAAAATTTTGTAATTTCAAAATTTCAGCGGCATTAGAGAACTCAAAAGTGTTTTTAAATGTCCCAAAAACTTGTTTTTCTGGTGTGGTTGACTTTCTAATTGATAATTTTGCCTTTTTCTAGTTCCTTAGTTTCATAGTTTTTTGTAAAATCTCAACCGTACAAAGTAAACCCTTAATTTTCTGATTTTGTATATGAAACAAACAATCTTGATTTATATTTGTATAAATGCAATTTTCTCTGAAACTATGCAAGATACTGAAACGAAAATTTCACAGATTATTCTTGTAGGTACGGCAAGTTAAAATATGGTCATCAATTGTCAACAAAATATTTGGTTTATGTTCTATTCACAATTGAAATGTTAGTTTTCAATTTGCAGCTTAAAAAGTTTCCTTAACAATTTTGTAATTTGAAAATTACAGACGCATTAGAGGACGCAAAAGTGTTTTTAAATGTCCCAAAAACTTGTTTTTCTGGTGTGTTTGACTTTCTAATTGATAATGTTGACTTTTTCTAGTTCCTTAGTTTCATAGTTTTTTGTAAAATCTCAACCGTACAAAGTAAAACCTTAGATTTCTGATTTTGTATATAAAACAAAAAATCTTGATTTATCTTTGTATGAATGCAATTCTCTCTGAAACTATGCAAGATACTGAAACGAAAATTCAACAGATTATTCTTGAAGGTACGGTGAGTTCAAATATGGTCAGCAATTGTCAACAAAATATTTGGTTCATGTTTTATTCACAATTGAAATGTTAGTTTTCAATTTGCAGCTTAAAAAATTTCCTTAAAAATTTTGTAATTTGAAAATTACAGACGCATTAGAGGACGCAAAAGTGTTTTTAAATGTCCCAAAAACTTGTTTTTCTGGTGTGGTTGACTTTCTAATTGATAATGTTGACTTTTTCTAGTTCCTTAAATTCATAGTTTTTTGTAAAATCTCAACCGTACAAAGTAAAACCTTAGATTTCTGATTTTGTATATAAAACAAAAAATCTTGATTTATCTTTGTATGAATACAATTCTCTCTGAAACTATGCAAGATACTGAAACGAAAATTCAACAGATTATTCTTGAAGGTACGGCGAGTTCGTATATGGTCAGCAATTGTCAACAAAATATTTGGTTCTTGTTTTTTTTCACAATTGAAATGTTAGTTTTCAATTTGCAGCTTAAAAAATTTCCTTAAAAATTTTGTAATTTGAAAATTACAGACGCATTAGAGGACGCAAAAGTGTTTTTAAATGTCCCAAAAACTTGTTTTTCTGGTGTGGGTGACTTTCTAATTGATAATGTTGACTTTTTCTAGTTCCTTAGTTTCATAGTTTTTTGTAAAATCTCAACCGTACAAAGTAAAACCTTAGATTTCTGATTTTGTATATGAAACAAAAAATCTTGATTTATCTTTGTATGAATGCAACTCTCTCTGAAACTATGCAAGATACTGAAATGAAAATTCAACAGATTATTCTTGAAGGTACGGCGAGTTCAAATATGGTCAGCAATTGTCAACAAAATATTTGATTCTTTTTTTTTTCACAATTGAAATGTTAGTTTTCATATTATAGCTTGAAAAAATTCCTTAAAAACGTTTTTTTTTCAAAATTTCAGAGGCATTGGAAAACGCAAAAGTGTTTTTAAATGTCCCAAAAACTTGTTCTTCTGGTGTGGTTGACTTTCTAATTGATAATTTCGACTTTTTCTAGTTCCTTACTTTCATAGTTTCTTGTAAAATCTCAACCGTACAAAGAAAACCCTTAGATTTCTGATTTTGTATATGAAACAAAAAATCTTGATTTATCTTTGTTTGAATGCAATTCTCTCTGAAACTATGCAAGATACTGAAAAGAAAATACAACAGATTATTCTTGAAGGTACGGCAAGTTCAAATATGGTCATCAATTGTCAACAAAATATTTGGTTTATGTTTTATTCACAATTGAAATGTTGGTTTTCAATTTGCAGCTTGAAAAAATTCCTTAAAAACTTTGTAAATTCAAACTTTCAGCGGCATTAGAGAACTCAAAAGTGTTTTTAAATATCCTAAAAACTTGTTTTTCTGGTGTGGTTGACTTTTTAATTTATAATTTTGACTTTTTCTAGTTCCTTAGTTTCATAGTTTTTTGTAAAATCTCAACCGTACAAAGTAAACCCTTAGATTTCTGATTTTGTATTTGAAACAAAAATCTTGTTTTATTTTTGTATGAATGCAATTTTCTCTAAAACTATGCAAGATACTGAAACAAAAATTTAACAGATTTTTCTTGAAGGTACGGCGAGTTCAAATATGGTCAGCAATTGTCAACAAAATATTTGGTTCTTGTTTTTTTCACAATTGAAATGTTAGTTTTCATATTATAGCTTGAAAAAATTCCTCAAGTACTTTGTAATTTCAAAATTTCAGCGGCATTAGAGAACTCAAAAGTGTTTTTAAATGTCCCAAAAACTTGTTTTTCTGGTGTGGTTGACTTTCTAATTGATAATGTTGACTTTTTCTAGTTCCTTAGTTTCATAGTTTTTTGTAAAATCTCAACCGTACAAAGTAAAACCTTAGATTTCTGATTTTGTATATGAAACAAAAAATCTTGATTTATCTTTGTATGAATGCAACTCTCTCTGAAACTATGCAAGATACTGAAATGAAAATTCAACAGATTATTCTTGAAGGTACGGCGAGTTCAAATATGGTCAGCAATTGTCAACAAAATATTTGATTCTTTTTTTTTTTCACAATTGAAATGTTAGTTTTCATATTGTAGCTTGAAAAAATTCCTCAAATACTTTGTAATTTCAAAATTTCAGCGGCATTAGAGAACTCAAAAGTGTTTTTAAATGTCCCAAAAACTTCTTTTTCTGGTGTGGTTGACTTTCTAATTGATAATTTTGCCTTTTTCTAACTCCTTAGTTTCACAGTTTTTTGTAAAATCTCAACCGTACAAAGTAAACCCTTAATTTTCTGATTTTGTATATGAAACAAACAATCTTGATTTATATTTGTATGAATGCAATTTTCTTTGAAACTATGCAAGATACTGAAACGAAAATTTCACAGATTATTCTTGTAGGTACGGCAAGTTCAAATGTGGTCATCAATTGTCAACAAAATATTTGGTTTATGTTTTATTCACAATTGAAATGTTGGTTTTCAATTTGCAGCTTGAAAAAATTCCCCAAAAACTTTGTAATTTCAAACTTTGAGCGGTATTAGAGAACTCAAAAGTGTTTTTAAATGTCCCAAAATTTTGCTTTATGGTGTGGTTGACTTTTTAATTGATAATTTTGACTTTTTCTAGTTCCTTAGTTTCATAGTTTTTTGTAAAATCTCAACCGTACAAAGTAAAACCTTAGATTTCTGATTTTGTATATGAAACAAAAAATCTTGATTCATCTTTGTATGAATGCATTTTTTTCTGAAACTATGCAAGATACTGAAACGAAAATTCAACAGATTATTCTTGAAGGTACGGTGAGTTCAAATATGGTCAGCAATTGTCAACAAAATATTTGGTTCATGTTTTATTCACAATTGAAATGTTAGTTTTCAATTTGCAGCTTAAAAAATTTCCTTAAAAATTTTGTAATTTGAAAATTACAGACGCATTAGAGGACGCAAAAGTAATTTTAAATGTCCCAAAAACTTGTTTTTCTGGTGTGGTTGACTTTCTAATTGATAATGTTGACTTTTTCTAGTTCCTTAAATTCATAGTTTTTTGTAAAATCTCAACCGTACAAAGTAAAACCTTAGATTTCTGATTTTGTATATAAAACAAAAAATCTTGATTTATCTTTGTATGAATGCAATTCTCTCTGAAACTATGCAAGATACTGAAACGAAAATTCAACAGATTATTCTTGAATGTACGGCGAGTTCGTATATGGTCAGCAATTGTCAACAAAATATTTGGTTCTTGTTTTTTTTCACAATTGAAATGTTAGTTTTCAATTTGCAGCTTAAAAAATTTCCTTAAAAATTTTGTAATTTGAAAATTACAGACGCATTAGAGGACGCAAAAGTGTTTTTAAATGTCCCAAAAACTTGTTTTTCTGGTGTGGGTGACTTTCTAATTGATAATGTTGACTTTTTCTAGTTCCTTAGTTTCATAGTTTTTTGTAAAATCTCAACCGTACAAAGTAAAACCTTAGATTTCTGATTTTGTATATGAAACAAAAAATCTTGATTTATCTTTGTATGAATGCAACTCTCTCTGAAACTATGCAAGATACTGAAATGAAAATTCAACAGATTATTCTTGAAGGTACGGCGAGTTCAAATATGGTCAGCAATTGTCAACAAAATATTTGATTCTTTTTTTTTTCACAATTGAAATGTTAGTTTTCATATTATAGCTTGAAAAAATTCCTTAAAAACGTTTTTTTTTCAAAATTTCAGAGGCATTGGAAAACGCAAAAGTGTTTTTAAATGTCCCAAAAACTTGTTCTTCTGGTGTGGTTGACTTTCTAATTGATAATTTCGACTTTTTCTAGTTCCTTACTTTCATAGTTTCTTGTAAAATCTCAACCGTACAAGGAAAACCCTTAGATTTCTGATTTTGTATATGAAACAAAAAATCTTGATTTATCTTTGTTTGAATGCAATTCTCTCTGAAACTATGCAAGATACTGAAACGAAAATACAACAGATTATTCTTGAAGGCACGGCAAGTTCAAATATGGTCATCAATTGTCAACAAAATATTTGGTTTATGTTTTATTCACAATTGAAATGTTGGTTTTCAATTTGCAGCTTGAAAAAATTCCTTAAAAACTTTGTAAATTCAAACTTTCAGCGGCATTAGAGAACTCAGAAGTGTTTTTAAATGTCCTAAAAACTTGTTTTTCTGGTGTGGTTGACTTTTTAATTTATAATTTTGACTTTTTCTAGTTCCTTAGTTTCATAGTTTTTTGTAAAATCTCAACCGTACAAAGTAAACCCTTAGATTTCTGATTTTGTATTTGAAACAAAAATCTTGTTTTATTTTTGTATGAATGCAATTTTCTCTAAAACTATGCAAGATACTGAAACAAAAATTTAACAGATTTTTCTTGAAGGTACGGCGAGTTCAAATATGGTCAGCAATTGTCAACAAAATATTTGGTTCTTGTTTTTTTCACAATTGAAATGTTAGTTTTCATATTATAGCTTGAAAAAATTCCTCAAGTACTTTGTAATTTCAAAATTTCAGCGGCATTAGAGAACTCAAAAGTGTTTTTAAATGTCCCAAAAACTTGTTTTTCTGGTGTGGTTGACTTTCTAATTGATAATGTTGACTTTTTCTAGTTCCTTAGTTTCATAGTTTTTTGTAAAATCTCAACCGTACAAAGTAAAACCTTAGATTTCTGATTTTGTATATAAAACAAAAAATCTTGATTTATCTTTGTATGAATGCAATTCTCTCTGAAACTATGCAAGATACTGAAACGAAAATTTAACAGATTTTTCTTGAAGGTACGGCGAGTTCAAATATGGTCAGCAATTGTCAACAAAATATTTGGTTCTTGTTTTTTTCACAATTGAAATGTTAGTTTTCATATTATAGCTTGAAAAAATTCCTTAAAAACGTTTTTTTTTCAAAATTTCAGAGGCATTGGAAAACGCAAAAGTGTTTTTAAATGTCCCAAAAACTTGTTCTTCTGGTGTGGTTGACTTTCTAATTGATAATTTCGACTTTTTCTAGTTCTTTACTTTCATAGTTTCTTGTAAAATCTCAACCGTACAAAGAAAACCCTTAGATTTCTGATTTTGTATATGAAACAAAAAATCTTGATTTATCTTTGTTTGAATGCAATTCTCTCTGAAACTATGCAAGATACTGAAACGAAAATACAACAGATTATTCTTGAAGGTACGGCAAGTTCAAATATGGTCATCAATTGTCAACAAAATATTTGGTTTATGTTTTATTTACAATTGAAATGTTGGTTTTCAATTTGCAGCTTAAAAAATTTCCTTAAAAATTTTGTAATTTGAAAATTACAGACGCATTAGAGGACGCAAAAGTGTTTTTAAATGTCCCAAAAATTTGTTTTTCTGGTGTGGTTGACTTTCTAATTGATAATTTTGACTTTTTCTAGTTCCTTAGTTTTGTTATTTTTATTGTAAAATCTCAACCGTACAAAGTAAAACCTTAGATTCCTATATGAAACAAAAAATCTTGATTTATCTTTGTATGAATGCAATTCTCTCTGAAACTATGCAAGGTACTGAAAGGACAATTCAACAGATTATTTTTGAAGGTAAGGCGAGTTCAAAAATGGTCAGCTTTTGTCAACAAAATATTTGGTTCATGTTTTATTGACAATTGAAATGTTAGTTTTCAATTTGCAGCTTAAACAATTTCCTTAAAAACTTTGTAATTTCAAACTTTCAGTGGCATTAGAGAACGCAAAAGTGTTTTTAAATGTCCCAAAAACTTGTTTTTCTGGTGTGGTTAAATTTCTAATTGCCATTTTAGACTTTTTCTAGTTCCTTAGTTTCATAGTTTTTTGTACAATCTCAACCGTACGAAGTAAACCCTTAATTTTCTGATTTTGTATATGAAACAAACAATCTTGATTTATATTTGTATGAATGCAATTCTCTTTGAAACTATGCAAGATACTGAAACGAAAATTCAACAGATTATTCTTGAAGGTAAGGCGAGTTCAAATATGTTCAGCAATTGTCAACAAAACATTTGTTCATGTTTTATTCACAATTGAAATGTTAGTTTTCAATTTGAAGCTTAAAAAATTTCCTTAAAAACTTTGTAATTTCACACTTTCAGCGTCATTAGAGAACTCAAAAGTGTTTTTAAATGTCCCAAAAACTTGTTTTTTTAATCTGGTTGACTTTCTAATTGATAATTTTGACTTTTTCTAGTTCCTTAGTTTCATAGTTTTTTGTAAAATCTCAACCATACAAAGTAAACCCTTAATTTTCTGATTTTGTATATGAAACAAATAATCTTGATTTATATTTGTATGAATGCAATTTTTTCTGAAACTATGCAAGATACTGAAACGAGAATTCAACAGATTATTCTTGAAGGTACGGCAAGTTCAAATATGGTCAGCAATTGTCAACAAAATTTTTGGTTCATGTTTTATTCACAATTGAAATGTTAGTTTTCAATTTGCGGATTAAAAAATTTCCTTAAAAACTTTGTAGTTTGAAAATTACAGACGCATTAGAGGACGCAAAAGTGTTTTTAAATGTCCCAAAAACTTTTTTTTCTGGTGTGGTTGACTTTCTAATTGATAATTTTGACTTTTTCTAGTACCTTAGTTTCATAGTTTTTTGTAAAATCTCAACCGTACAAAGTAAAACCTTAGATTTCTGATTTTGTACATGAAACAAAAAATCTTGATTTATCTTTGTATGAATGCAATTCTCTCTGAAACTATGCAAGATACTGAAACGAAAATTCAACAGATCATTCTTGTAGGTACGGCAAGTTCAAATATGTTCAGCAATTGTCAACAAAACATTTGTTCATGTTTTATTCACAATTGAAATGTTAGTTTTCAATTTGAAGCTTAAAAAATTTCCTTAAAAACTTTGTAATTTCACACTTTCAGCGTCATTAGAGAACTCAAAAGTGTTTTTAATTCTCCCAAAAACTTGTTTTTTTAATCTGGTTGACTTTCTAATTGATAATTTTGACTTTTTCTAGTTCCTTAGTTTCATAGTTTTTTGTAAAATCTCAACCATACAAAGTAAACCCTTAATTTTCTGATTTTGTATATGAAACAAAAAATCTTGATTTATCTTTGTATGAATGCAATTTTCTCTGAAACTATGCAAGATACTGAAATTAAAATACAACAGATTATTCTTGAAGGTACGGCGAGTACAAATATGGTCAGGAATTGTCAACAAAATATTTGGCTCATGTTTTATTAACAATTGAAATGTTAGTTTTCAATTTGTAGCTTGAAAAAATTTCCTTAAAAACTTTGTAATTTCAAACTTTCAGCGGCATTAGAGAACTCAAAAGTGTTTTCAAATATTCCCGAAAACTTGTTTTACTGGTGTGGTTGACTTTGTAATTGATAATTTTGACTTTTTCTAGTTCCTTAGTTTCATAGTTTCTTGTAAAATCTCAACCGTACAAAGTAAACCCTTAGATTTCTGTTTTTGTAAATGAAACAAAAAATCTTGATTTATCTTTGTATGAATGCAATTTTCTCTGAAACTATGCAAGATACTGAAACGAAAATTCAATAGATTATTCTCGAAGATACGGCGAGTTCAAATATGGTAGGCAATTGTCAACAAAATATTTGGTTCATGTTTTATTCACAAGTGTTATGTAAGTTTTCAATTTGCAGCTTGAAAAAATTCCTCAAAAACTTTGTAATTTCAAACTTTCAGCGGCATTAGAGAACTCAAAAGTGTTTTTAAATATTCCCAAAAACTTGTTTTTCTGGTGTGGCTGACTTTGTAATTGATAATTTTGACTTTTTCTAGTTCCTTAGTTTCATGGTTTTTTGTAAAATCTCAACCGTAAAAAGTAAAAGCTTAGATTTATGATTTTGTATATGAAACAAAAAATCTTGATTAATCTTTGTATGAATGCATTTTTCTCTGAAACTATGCAAGATACTGAAACGAAAATTCGACAGATTTTTTTGAGAGCACGGTGAGATCAAATATGGTCAGCAATTGTCAACAAAATATTTGGTTCATGTTTTATTTACAATTGAAATGTTAGTTTTCAATTTGCAGCTTGAAAAAATTCCTCAAAAACTTTGTAATTTTAAACTTTCAGCGGCATTGGAGAACTCATAAGTGTTTTTAAAAGTCCCAAAAACTTGTTTTTCTGGTGTGGTTGACTTTCTAATTGATAATTTCGACTTTTTCTAGTTCCTTACTTTCATAGTTTCTTGTAAAATCTCAACCGTACAAAGAAAACCCTTAGATTTCTGATTTTGTATATGAAACAAAAAATCTTGATTTATCTTTGTTTGAAAGCAATTTTCTCTAAAACTATGCAAGATACTGAAACAAAAATTTAACAGATTTTTCTTGAAGGTACGGCGAGTTCAAATATGGTCAGCAATTGTCAACAAAATATTTGGTTCTTGTTTTTTTCACAATTGAAATGTTAGTTTTCATATTATAGCTTGAAAAAATTCCTCAAGTACTTTGTAATTTCAAAATTTCAGCGGCATTAGAGAACTCAAAAGTGTTTTTAAATGTCCCAAAAACTTGTTTTTCTGGTGTGGTTGACTTTCTAATTGATAATGTTGACTTTTTCTAGTTCCTTAGTTTCATAGTTTTTTGTAAAATCTCAACCGTACAAAGTAAAACCTTAGATTTCTGATTTTGTATATAAAACAAAAAATCTTGATTTATCTTTGTATGAATGCAATTCTCTCTGAAACTATGCAAGATACTGAAACGAAAATTTAACAGATTTTTCTTGAAGGTACGGCGAGTTCAAATATGGTCAGCAATTGTCAACAAAATATTTGGTTCTTGTTTTTTTCACAATTGAAATGTTAGTTTTCATATTATAGCTTGAAAAAATTCCTTAAAAACCTTTTTTTTTCAAAATTTCAGAGGCATTGGAAAACGCAAAAGTGTTTTTAAATGTCCCAAAAACTTGTTCTTCTGGTGTGGTTGACTTTCTAATTGATAATTTCGACTTTTTCTAGTTCTTTACTTTCATAGTTTCTTGTAAAATCTCAACCGTACAAAGAAAACCCTTAGATTTCTGATTTTGTATATGAAACAAAAAATCTTGATTTATCTTTGTTTGAATGCAATTCTCTCTGAAACTATGCAAGATACTGAAACGAAAATACAACAGATTATTCTTGAAGGTACGGCAAGTTCAAATATGGTCATCAATTGTCAACAAAATATTTGGTTTATGTTTTATTCACAATTGAAATGTTGGTTTTCAATTTGCAGCTTAAAAAATTTCCTTAAAAATTTTGTAATTTGAAAATTACAGACGCATTAGAGGACGCAAAAGTGTTTTTAAATGTCCCAAAAATTTGTTTTTCTGGTGTGGTTGACTTTCTAATTGATAATTTTGACTTTTTCTAGTTCCTTAGTTTTGTTATTTTTATTGTAAAATCTCAACCGTACAAAGTAAAACCTTAGATTCCTATATGAAACAAAAAATCTTGATTTATCTTTGTATGAATGCAATTCTCTCTGAAACTATGCAAGGTACTGAAAGGACAATTCAACAGATTATTTTTGAAGGTAAGGCGAGTTCAAAAATGGTCAGCTTTTGTCAACAAAATATTTGGTTCATGTTTTATTGACAATTGAAATGTTAGTTTTCAATTTGCAGCTTAAACAATTTCCTTAAAAACTTTGTAATTTCAAACTTTCAGTGGCATTAGAGAACGCAAAAGTGTTTTTAAATGTCCCAAAAACTTGTTTTTCTGGTGTGGTTAAATTTCTAATTGCCATTTTAGACTTTTTCTAGTTCCTTAGTTTCATAGTTTTTTGTACAATCTCAACCGTACGAAGTAAACCCTTAATTTTCTGATTTTGTATATGAAACAAACAATCTTGATTTATATTTGTATGAATGCAATTCTCTTTGAAACTATGCAAGATACTGAAACGAAAATTCAACAGATTATTCTTGAAGGTAAGGCGAGTTCAAATATGTTCAGCAATTGTCAACAAAACATTTGTTCATGTTTTATTCACAATTGAAATGTTAGTTTTCAATTTGAAGCTTAAAAAATTTCCTTAAAAACTTTGTAATTTCACACTTTCAGCGTCATTAGAGAACTCAAAAGTGTTTTTAAATGTCCCAAAAACTTGTTTTTTTAATCTGGTTGACTTTCTAATTGATAATTTTGACTTTTTCTAGTTCCTTAGTTTCATAGTTTTTTGTAAAATCTCAACCATACAAAGTAAACCCTTAATTTTCTGATTTTGTATATGAAACAAAAAATCTTGATTTATATTTGTATGAATGCAATTTTTTCTGAAACTATGCAAGATACTGAAACGAGAATTCAACAGATTATTCTTGAAGGTACGGCAAGTTCAAATATGGTCAGCAATTGTCAACAAAATTTTTGGTTCATGTTTTATTCACAATTGAAATGTTAGTTTTCAATTTGCGGATTAAAAAATTTCCTTAAAAACTTTGTAGTTTGAAAATTACAGACGCATTAGAGGACGCAAAAGTGTTTTTAAATGTCCCAAAAACTTTTTTTTCTGGTGTGGTTGACTTTCTAATTGATAATTTTGACTTTTTCTAGTACCTTAGTTTCATAGTTTTTTGTAAAATCTCAACCGTACAAAGTAAAACCTTAGATTTCTGATTTTGTACATGAAACAAAAAATCTTGATTTATCTTTGTATGAATGCAATTCTCTCTGAAACTATGCAAGATACTGAAACGAAAATTCAACAGATCATTCTTGTAGGTACGGCAAGTTCAAATATGTTCAGCAATTGTCAACAAAACATTTGTTCATGTTTTATTCACAATTGAAATGTTAGTTTTCAATTTGAAGCTTAAAAAATTTCCTTAAAAACTTTGTAATTTCACACTTTCAGCGTCATTAGAGAACTCAAAAGTGTTTTTAATTCTCCCAAAAACTTGTTTTTTTAATCTGGTTGACTTTCTAATTGATAATTTTGACTTTTTCTAGTTCCTTAGTTTCATAGTTTTTTGTAAAATCTCAACCATACAAAGTAAACCCTTAATTTTCTGATTTTGTATATGAAACAAAAAATCTTGATTTATCTTTGTATGAATGCAATTTTCTCTGAAACTATGCAAGATACTGAAATTAAAATACAACAGATTATTCTTGAAGGTACGGCGAGTACAAATATGGTCAGGAATTGTCAACAAAATATTTGGCTCATGTTTTATTCACAATTGAAATGTTAGTTTTCAATTTGTAGCTTGAAAAAATTTCCTTAAAAACTTTGTAATTTCAAACTTTCAGCGGCATTAGAGAACTCAAAAGTGTTTTCAAATATTCCCGAAAACTTGTTTTACTGGTGTGGTTGACTTTGTAATTGATAATTTTGACTTTTTCTAGTTCCTTAGTTTCATAGTTTCTTGTAAAATCTCAACCGTACAAAGTAAACCCTTAGATTTCTGTTTTTGTAAATGAAACAAAAAATCTTGATTTATCTTTGTATGAATGCAATTTTCTCTGAAACTATGCAAGATACTGAAACGAAAATTCAATAGATTATTCTCGAAGATACGGCGAGTTCAAATATGGTAGGCAATTGTCAACAAAATATTTGGTTCATGTTTTATTCACAAGTGTTATGTAAGTTTTCAATTTGCAGCTTGAAAAAATTCCTCAAAAACTTTGTAATTTCAAACTTTCAGCGGCATTAGAGAACTCAAAAGTGTTTTTAAATATTCCCAAAAACTTGTTTTTCTGGTGTGGCTGACTTTGTAATTGATAATTTTGACTTTTTCTAGTTCCTTAGTTTCATGGTTTTTTGTAAAATCTCAACCGTAAAAAGTAAAAGCTTAGATTTATGATTTTGTATATGAAACAAAAAATCTTGATTAATCTTTGTATGAATGCATTTTTCTCTGAAACTATGCAAGATACTGAAACGAAAATTCGACAGATTTTTTTGAGAGCACGGTGAGATCAAATATGGTCAGCAATTGTCAACAAAATATTTGGTTCATGTTTTATTTACAATTGAAATGTTAGTTTTCAATTTGCAGCTTGAAAAAATTCCTCAAAAACTTTGTAATTTTAAACTTTCAGCGGCATTGGAGAACTCATAAGTGTTTTTAAAAGTCCCAAAAACTTGTTTTTCTGGTGTGGTTGACTTTCTAATTGATAATTTCGACTTTTTCTAGTTCCTTACTTTCATAGTTTCTTGTAAAATCTCAACCGTACAAAGAAAACCCTTAGATTTCTGATTTTGTATATGAAACAAAAAATCTTGATTTATCTTTGTTTGAAAGCAATTCTCTCTGAAACTATGCAAGATACTGAAACGAAAATTCAACAGTTTATTCTTGAAGGTACGGCGAGTTCAAATATGGTCAGCAATTGTCAACAAAATATTTGGTTCATGTTTTTTTCACAATTGAAATGTTAGTTTTCATATTGTAGCTTGAAAAAATTCCTCAAATACTTTGTAATTTCAAAATTTCAGCGGCATTAGAGAACTCATAAGTGTTTTTAAAAGTCCCAAAAACTTGTTTTCCTGGTGTGGTTGACTTTCTAATTGATAATTTCGACTTTTTCTAGTTCCTTACTTTCATAGTTTCTTGTAAAATCTCAACCGTACAAAGAAAACCCTTAGATTTCTGATTTTGTATATGAAACAAAAAATCTTGATTTATCTTTGTTTGAATGCAATTCTCTCTGAAACTATGCAAGATACTGAAACGAAAATTCAACAGTTTATTCTTGAAGGTACGGCGAGTTCAATTATGGTCAGCAATTGTCAACAAAATATTTGGTTCATGTTTTTTTCACAATTGAAATGTTAGTTTTCATATTGTAGCTTGAAAAAATTCCTCAAATACTTTGTAATTTCAAAATTTCAGCGGCATTAGAGAACTCAAAAGTGTTTTTAAATGTCCCAGAAACTTATTTTTCTGGTGTGGTTGACTTTCTAATTGATAGTTTTAGCTTTTTCTAGTTCCTTAGTTTCATAGTTTTTTGTAAAATCTCAACCGTACAAAGTAAAACCTTAGATTTCTGATTTTGTATATGAAAAAAAAAATCTTGATTTATCTTTGTATGAATGCAATTTTCTCTAAAACTATACAAGATACTGAAACGAAAATTCAACAGATTATTCTTGAAGGTACGGCGAGTTAATATGGTCAGCAATTGTCAACAAAATATTTGGTTCATGTTTTATTTACAATTGAAATGTTAGTTTTCAATTCGCAGCTTGAAAAAATTCCTCAAAAACTTTGTGATTTTAAACTTTCAGCGGCATTGGAGAACTCATAAGTGTTTTTAAAAGTCCCAAAAACTTGTTTTTCTGGTGTGGTTGACTTTCTAATTGATAATTTTAGCTTTTTCTAGTTCCTTAGTTTCATAGTTTTTTGTAAAATCTCAACCGTACAAAGTAAAACCTTAGATTTCTGATTTTGTATATGAAACAAAAAATCTTGATTTATCTTTGTATGAATGCAATTTTCTCTGAAACTATGCATGATACTGAAACGAAAATTCAATAGATTATTCTTTAAGGTACGTCGAATTCAAATATGGTCAGCAATTGTCAACAAAATATTTGGTTCATGTTTTATTAACAATTGAAATGTTTGTTTTCTATTTCCAGCTTAAAAAATTTCCTTAAAAACTTTGTAATTTCAAAATTTCAGAGGCATTAGAAAACGCAAAAGTGTTTTTAATTGTCCCAAAAACTTGTTCTTCTGGTGTGGTTGACTTTCTAATTGATAATTTCGACTTTTTCTAGTTCCTTACTTTCATAGTTTCTTGTAAAATCTCAACCGTACAAAGAAAACCCTTAGATTTCTGATTTTGTATATGAAACAAAAGAACTTGATTTATCTTTGTTTGAATGCAATTCTCTCTGAAACTATGCAAGATACTGAAACGGAAATTCAACAGATTATTCTTGAAGGTACGGCGAGTTCAAATATGGTCAGCAATTGTCAACAAAATATTTGGTTCATGTTTTTTTCACAATTGAAATGTTAGTTTTCATATCGTAGCTTGAAAAAATTCCTCAAATACTTTGTAATTTTAAAATTTCAGCGGCATTAGAGAACTCAAAAGTGTTTTTAAATATTCCCAAAAACTTGTTTTTCTGGTGTGGTTGACTTTGTAATTGATAATTTTGACTTTTTATAGTTCCTTAGTTTCATAGTTTTTTGTAAAATCTCAACCGTACAAAGTAAAAGCTTAGATTTCTGATTTTGTATATGAAACAAAAAATCTTGATTTATCTTTGTATGAATGCAATTTTCTCTGAAACTATGCAAGATACTGAAACGAAAATTCGACAGATTATTCTTGAAGGTACGGCGAGTTCAAATATGGTCAGCAATTGTAAACAAAATGTTTGGTTCATGTTTTATTAACAATTGAAATGTTAGTTTTCTATTTGCAGCTTAAAAAATTTCCTTAAAAACTTTGTAATTTCAAACTTTCAGCGATATTAGAGAACTCAAAAGTGTTTTCAAATGTCCAAAAAACTTTTTCTTCTGGTGTGGTTCACTTTCCAATTGATAATTTTGACTTTTTCTAGTTCCTTAGTTTCATAGTTTTTTGTAAAATCTCAACCGTACAAAGAAAACCCTTAGATTTCTGTTTTTGTATATGAAACAAAAAATCTTGATTTATCTTTGTATGAATGCAATTTTTTCTGAAACTATGCAAGATACTGCAACGAAAATTCAACAGATTATTCTTGAAGGTACGGCGAGTTCAATTATGGTCAGCAATTGTCAACAAAATATTTGGTTCATGTTTTATTCACAATTGAAATGTTAGTTTTCAATTTGCAGCTTGAAAAAATTCCTCAAAAACTTTTCAATTTCAAACTTTCAGCGGCATTAGAGAACTCAAAAGTGTTTTTAAATATTCCCAAAAACTTGTTTTTCTGGTGTGGTTGACTTTGTAATTGATGATTTTGACTTTTTCTAGTTCCTTAGTTTCATAGTTTTTTGTAAAATCTCAACCGTAAAAAGTAAAAGCTTAGATTTATGATTTTGTATATGAAACAAAAAATCTTGATTTAACTTTGTATGAATGCATTTTTCTCTGAAACTATGCAAGATACTGAAACGAAAATTCAACAGATTATTCTTGAAGGTACGGCAAGTTCAAATATGATCAGCAATTGTCAACAAAATATTTGGTTCATGTTTTATTCACAATTGAAATGTTAGTTTTCAATGTGCAGCTTAAAAAGTTTCCTTAAAAACTTTGTAATTTCAAACTTTCAGCGGCATTAGAGAACTCAAAAGTGTTTTTAAATATTCCCAAAAACTTGTTTTTCTGGTGTGGTTGACTTTGTAATTGATGATTTTGACTTTTTCTAGTTCCTTAGTTTCATAGTTTTTTGTAAAATCTCAACCGTAAAAAGTAAAAGCTTAGATTTATGATTTTGTATATGAAACAAAAAATCTTGATTTAACTTTGTATGAATGCATTTTTCTCTGAAACTATGCAAGATACTGAAACGAAAATTCGACAGATTATTTTTAAGAGTACGGCCAGTTCAAATATGGTAAGTAATTGTCAACAAAATATTTGGTTCATGTTTTATTTACAATTTAAATGTTAGTTTTCTATTTGCAGCTTAAAAAATTTCCTTTAATACTTTGTAATTTCAAACTTTCAGCGGTATTAGAGAACTCAAAAGTGTTTTCAAATGTCCAAAAAACTTTTTCTTCTGGTGTTGTTGACCTTCTTATTGATAATTTTAGCATTTTCTAGTTCCTTAGTTTCATAGTTTTTTGTAAAATCTCAACCGTAAAAGGAAAACCCTTAGATATCTGTTTTTGTAAAAGAAACAAAAAATCTTGATTTATCTCTGTACGAATGCAATTTTCTCTGAAACTATGCAAGATACTGAAACGAAATATCAACAGATTATTCTTGAAGGTACGGCGAGTTCAAATAAGGTCAGCAATTGTCAACAAAATATTTGGTTCATGTTTTATTCACACATGAAATGTTAGTTCTCAATTTGTAGCTTGAAAAAATTTCCCAAAAACTTGTTTTTCTGGTGTGGTTGACTTTGTAATTGATAATTTTGACTTTTTCTAGTTCCTTAGTTTCAAAGTTTTTTGTAAAATCTGAACCGTACAAAGTAAAAGCTTAGATTTCTGATTTTGTATATGAAACAAAAAATCTTGATTTATCTTTGTATGAATGCAATTTTCTCTGAAACTATGCAAGATACCGAAACGAAAATTTAACAGATTATTTTTGAAGGTACGGCAAGTTCAAATATGGTCAGCAATTGTCAACAAAATATTTGGTTCTTGTTTTATTCACAATTGAAATGTTAGTTTTCAATTTGCAGCTTAAAAAGTTTCCTTAAAAACTTTGTAATTTCAAACTTTCAGCGGCATAAGAAAACTCAAAAGTGTTTTCAAATGTCCTAAAAACTTGTTTTTCTGTTGTGGTTGACTTTCTAATTGATAATTTTGACTTTTTCTAGTTCCTTAGTTTCATAGTTTTTTGTAAAATTTGAACCCTACAAAGTAAAACCTTAGGTTTCTGTTTTTGTATATGAAACAAAAAATCTTGATTTATCTTTGTATGAATGCAATTTTCTCTGAAACTATGCAAGATACTGTAACGAAAATTCAACAGATTATTCTTGAAGGTACGGCAAGTTCAAATATGGTCAGCAATTGTCAACAAAATATTTTGTTCATGTTTTATTCACAATTGAAATGTTAGTTTTCAATGTGCAGCTTAAAAAGTTTCCTTAAAAACTTTGTAATTTCAAACTTTCAGCGGCATTAGAGAACTCAAAAGTGTTTTTAAATATTCCCAAAAACTTGTTTTTCTGGTGTGGTTGACTTTGTAATTGATAATTTTGACTTTTTATAGTTCCTTAGTTTCATAGTTTTTTGTAAAATCTCAACCGTACAAAGTAAACCCTTAGATTTCTGTTTTTGTATATGAAACAAAAAATCTTGACTTATCTTTGTATGAATGCAATTTTTTCTGAAACTATGCTAGATACTGAAACGAAAATTCAACAGATTATTCTTGAAGGTACGGCGAGTTCAAATATGGTCAGCAATTGTAAACAAAATGTTTGGTTCATGTTTTATTCACAATTGAAATGTTAGTTTTCTATTTGCAGCTTAAAAAATTTCCTTAAAAACTTTGTAATTTCAAACTTTCAGCGATATTAGAGAACTCAAAAGTGTTTTCAAATGTCCAAAAAACTTTTTCTTCTGGTGTGGTTCACTTTCCAATTGATAATTTTGACTTTTTCTAGTTCCTTAGTTTCATAGTTTTTTGTAAAATCTCAACCGTACAAAGTAAACCCTTAGATTTCTGTTTTTGTATATGAAACAAAAAATCTTGATTTATCTTTGTATGAATGCAATTTTTTCTGAAACTATGCAAGATACTGCAACGAAAATTCAACAGATTATTCTTGAAGGTACGGCGAGTTCAATTATGGTCAGCAATTGTCAACAAAATATTTGGTTCATGTTTTATTCACAATTGAAATGTTAGTTTTCAATTTGCAGCTTGAAAAAATTCCTCAAAAACTTTTCAATTTCAAACTTTCAGCGGCATTAGAGAACTCAAAAGTGTTTTTAAATATTCCCAAAAACTTGTTTTTCTGGTGTGGTTGACTTTGTAATTGATGATTTTGACTTTTTCTAGTTCCTTAGTTTCATAGTTTTTTGTAAAATCTCAACCGTAAAAAGTAAAAGCTTAGATTTATGATTTTGTATATGAAACAAAAAATCTTGATTTAACTTTGTATGAATGCATTTTTCTCTGAAACTATGCAAGATACTGAAACGAAAATTCAACAGATTATTTTTGAAGGTACGGCAAGTTCAAATATGATCAGCAATTGTCAACAAAATATTTGGTTCATGTTTTATTCACAATTGAAATGTTAGTTTTCAATGTGCAGCTTAAAAAGTTTCCTTAAAAACTTTGTAATTTCAAACTTTCAGCGGCATTAGAGAACTCAAAAGTGTTTTTAAATATTCCCAAAAACTTGTTTTTCTGGTGTGGTTGACTTTGTAATTGATGATTTTGACTTTTTCTAGTTCTTTAGTTTCATAGTTTTTTGTAAAAACTCAACCGTAAAAAGTAAAAGCTTAGATTTATGATTTTGTATATGAAACAAAAAATCTTGATTTAACTTTGTATGAATGCATTTTTCTCTGAAACTATGCAAGATACTGAAACGAAAATTCGACAGATTATTTTTAAGAGTACGGCCAGTTCAAATATGGTAAGTAATTGTCAACAAAATATTTGGTTCATGTTTTATTTACAATTTAAATGTTAGTTTTCTTTTTGCAGCTTAAAAAATTTCCTTTAATACTTTGTAATTTCAAACTTTCAGCGGTATTAGAGAACTCAAAAGTGTTTTCAAATGTCCAAAAAACTTTTTCTTCTGGTGTTGTTGACCTTCTTATTGATAATTTTAGCATTTTCTAGTTCCTTAGTTTCATAGTTTTTTGTAAAATCTCAACCGTAAAAGGAAAACCCTTAGATATCTGTTTTTGTAAAAGAAACAAAAAATCTTGATTTATCTCTGTATGAATGCAATTTTCTCTGAAACTATGCAAGATACTGAAACGAAATATCAACAGATTATTCTTGAAGGTACGGCGAGTTCAAATAAGGTCAGCAATTGTCAACAAAATATTTGGTTCATGTTTTATTCACACATGAAATGTTAGTTCTCAATTTGTAGCTTGAAAAAATTTCCCAAAAACTTGTTTTTCTGGTGTGGTTGACTTTGTAATTGATAATTTTGACTTTTTCTAGTTCCTTAGTTTCAAAGTTTTTTGTAAAATCTGAACCGTACAAAGTAAAAGCTTAGATTTCTGATTTTGTATATGAAACAAAAAATCTTGATTTATCTTTGTATGAATGCAATTTTCTCTGAAACTATGCAAGATACCGAAACGAAAATTTAACAGATTATTTTTGAAGGTACGGCAAGTTCAAATATGGTCAGCAATTGTCAACAAAATATTTGGTTCTTGTTTTATTCACAATTGAAATGTTAGTTTTCAATTTGCAGCTTAAAAAGTTTCCTTAAAAACTTTGTAATTTCAAACTTTCAACGGCATTAGAGAACTCAAAAGTGTTTTTAAATGTCCCAAAAACTTGTTTTTCTGGTGTGGTTGACTTTTTAATTGATAACGTTGACTTTTTCTAGTTCCTTAGTTTCAAAGTTTTTTGTAAAATCTCAACCGTACAAAGAAAACCCTTAGATATCTGATTTTGTATATGAAACAAAAAATCTTGATTTATCTTTGTATGAATACAATTTCTCTGAAACTATGCAAGATACTGAAACGAAATTTCAACAGATTATTCTTGAAGGTACGGCGAGTTCAAATATGGTCAGCAATTGTCAACAAAAGTTTTGGTTCATGTTTTATTCACAATTGAAATGTTAGTTTTCAATTTGCAGCTTGAAAAAATTCCTCAAAAACTTTGTAATTTCAAACTTTCAGCGGCATAAGAAAACTCAAAAGTGTTTTCAAATGTCCTAAAAACTTGTTTTTCTGTTGTGGTTGACTTTCTAATTGATAATTTTGACTTTTTCTAGTTCCTTAGTTTCATAGTTTTTTGTAAAATTTGAACCCTACAAAGTAAAACCTTAGGTTTCTGTTTTTGTATATGAAACAAAAAATCTTGATTTATCTTTGTATGAATGCAATTTTTTCTGAAACTATGCTAGATACTGAAACGAAAATTCAACAGATTATTCTTGAAGGTACGGCAAGTTAAAATATGGTCAGCAATTGTCAACAAAATATTTGGTTCATGTTTTATTTACAATTGAAATGTTAGTTTTCAATTTGCAGCTGGAAAAAATTCCTCAAAAACTTTGTAATTTCAAACTTTCAGCGGCTTTAGAGAACTCAAAAGTGTTTTTAAAGGTCCTAAAAACTTGTTTTTCTGGTGTAGTTGACTTTCTAATTGGTAATTTTGACTATTTCTAGTTCCTTAGTTTCATAGTTTTTTGTAAAATCTCAACCGTACAAAATAAAGCCAGAGATTTCTGATTTTGTATATGAAACAAAAAATCTTGATTTATCTTTGTATGAATGCAATTTTCTCTGAAACTATGCAAGATACTGTAACGAAAATTCAACAGATTATTCTTGAAGGTACGGCAAGTTCAAATATGGTCAGCAATTGTCAACAAAATATTTTGTTCATGTTTTATTCACAATTGAAATGTTAGTTTTCAATGTGCAGCTTAAAAAGTTTCCTTAAAAACTTTGTAATTTCAAACTTTCAGCGGCATTAGAGAACTCAAAAGTGTTTTTAAATATTCCCAAAAACTTGTTTTTCTGGTGTGGTTGACTTTGTAATTGATAATTTTGACTTTTTATAGTTCCTTAGTTTCATAGTTTTTTGTAAAATCTCAACCGTACAAAGTAAACCCTTAGATTTCTATTTTTGTATAGGAAACAAAAAATCTTGATTTATCTTTGTATGAATGCAATTTCTCTGAAACTATGCAAGATACTAAAACGAAAATTCAACAGATTATTCTTGAAGGTACGGCGAGTTCAAATATGGTCAGCAATTGTCAACAAAATATTTGGTTCATGTTTTATTCACAATTGAAATGTTAGTTTTCAATTTGCAGCTTGAAAAAATTCCTCAAAAACTTTGTAATTTCAAACTTTCAGCGGTATTAGAGAACTCAAAAGTAATTTCAAATGTCCAAAAAACTTTTTCTTCTGGTGTGGTTGACCTTCTAACTGATAATTTTGACATTTTCTAGTTCCTTAGTTTCATAGTTTTTTGTAAAATCTCAACCGTACAAAGAAAACCTTAGATTTCTGATTTTGTATATGAAACAAAAAATCTTGATTTATCTTTGTATGAATGCAATTTTCTCTGAAACTATGCAAGATACTGAAACGAAAATTCAACAGATTGTTCTTGAAGGTACGGCAAGTTTAAATTTGGTCAGCAATTGTCAACAAAATATTTGGTTCATGTTTTATTCACAATTGAAATGTTAGTTTTCTTTTTGCAGCTTAAAAAATTTCCTTAAAGACTTTGTAATTTCAAACTTTCAGCGGTAGTAGAGAACTCAAAAGTAATTTCAAATGTCCAAAAAACTTTTTCTTCTGGTTTGGTTGACCTGCAAACTTTGTAATTTCAAACTTTCAGCGGCATTAGAGAACTCAAAAGTGTTTTTAAATGTCCTAAAAACTTGTTTTTCTGGTTTGGTTGACTTTCTAATTGATAATTTTGCCTTTTTCTAGTTCCTTAGTTTCATAGTTTTTTGTAAATTCTAAACCGTACAAAATAAAGCCAGAGATTTCTGATTTTGTATATGAAACAAAAAATCTTGATTTATCTTTGTATGAATGCATTTTTCTCTGAAACTATGCAAGATAATGAAACGAAAATTCAACAGATTATTTTTGAAAGTAGGGCGAGGTCAAATATGGTAAGTAATTGTCAACAAAATATTTGGGTCATGTTTTATTTACAATTGAAATGTTAGTTTCCTATTTGCAGCTAAAAAAATTTCCTTAAAAACTTTGTAATTTCAAACTTTCAGCGGTATTAGAGAACTCAAAAGTGTTTTCAAATGTCCAAAAAACTTTTTCTTCTGGTGTGGTTCACCTTTTAACTGATAATTTTAACATTTCCTAGTTCCTTAGTTTCATAGTTTTTTGTAAAATCTGAACCGTACAAAGTAAAACCTTAGATTTCTGTTTTTGTATATGAAACAAAAAATCTTGATTTATCTTTGTATGAATGCAATTTTCTCTGAAACTATGCAAGATACTGAAACGAAAATTCAACAGATTATTCTTGAAGGTACGGCAAGTTCAAATATGGTCAGCAATTGTCAACAAAATATTTTGTTCATGTTTTATTCACAATTGAAATGTTAGTTTTCAATGTGCAGCTTAAAAAGTTTCCTTAAAAACTTTGTAATTTCAAACTTTCAGCGGCATTAGAGAACTCAAAAGTGTTTTTAAATATTCCCAAAAACTTGTTTTTCTGGTGTGGTTGACTTTGTAATTGATAATTTTGACTTTTTATAGTTCCTTAGTTTCATAGTTTTTTGTAAAATCTCAACCGTACAAAGTAAACCCTTAGATTTCTGTTTTTGTATATGAAACAAAAAATCTTGATTTATCTTTGTATGAATGCAATTTTTTCTGAAACTATGCTAGATACTGAAACGAAAATTCAACAGATTCTTCTTGAAGGTACGGCAAGTTTAAATATGGTCAGCAATTGTCAACAAAATATTTGGTTCATGTTTTATTTACAATTGAAATGTTAGTTTTCAATTTGCAGCTGGAAAAAATTCCTCAAAAACTTTGTAATTTCAAACTTTCAGCGGCTTTAGAGAACTCAAAAGTGTTTTTAAAGGTCCTAAAAACTTGTTTTTCTGGTGTAGTTGACTTTCTAATTGGTAATTTTGACTATTTCTAGTTCCTTAGTTTCATAGTTTTTTGTAAAATCTCAACCGTACAAAGAAAAACCTTAGATTTCTGATTTTGTATATGAAACAAAAAATCTTGATTTATCTTTGTATGAATACAATGTTCTCTGAAACTATGCAAGATACTGAAACGAAAATTCAACAGATTATTCTTGAAGGTACGGCAAGTTTAATGTGGGCAGCAATTGTCAACAAAATGATTGGTTCATGTTTTATTCACAATTGAAATGTTAGTTTTCAATTTGCAGCTTGAAAAAATTCCTCAAAAACTTTGTAATTTCAAACTTTCAGCGGCATTAGAGAACTCAAAAGTGTTTTTAAATGTCCTAAAAACTTGTTTTTCTGATTTGGTTGACTTTCTAATTGATAATTTTGCCTTTTTCTAGTTCCTTAGTTTCATAGTTTTTTGTAAATTCTCAACCGTACAAAGAAAACCTTAGATTTCTGATTTTGTATATGAAACAAAAAATCTTGATTTATCTTTGTATGAATGCAATTTTCTCTGAAACTATGCAAGATACTGAAACGAAAATTCAACAGATTATTCTTGAAGGTACGGCAAGTTTAAATTTGGTCAGCAATTGTCAACAAAATATTTGGTTCATGTTTTATTCACAATTGAAATGTTAGTTTTCTATTTGCAGCTTAAAAAATTTCCTTAAAAACTTTGTAATTTCAAACTTTCAGCGGTATAAGAGAACTCAAAAGTGTTTTCAAATGTCCAAAAAACTT
Source organism: Rhopilema esculentum (assembly GCF_057945365.1). Classification (NCBI taxonomy): domain Eukaryota; kingdom Metazoa; phylum Cnidaria; class Scyphozoa; order Rhizostomeae; family Rhizostomatidae; genus Rhopilema; species Rhopilema esculentum. Next base: position 209,467 of record NW_028300847.1, read on the forward strand.
TTTCTTCTGGTGTGGTTGACCTTTTAACTGATAATTTTAACATTTCCTAGTTCCTTAGTTTCATAGTTTTTTGTAAAATCTCAACCGTACAAAGAAAAACCTTAGATTTCTGATTTTGTATATGAAACAAAAAATCTTGATTTATCTTTGTATGAATACAATGTTCTCTGAAACTATGCAAGATACTGAAACGAAAATTCAACAGATTATTCTTGAAGGTACGGCAAGTTTAATGTGGGCAGCAATTGTCAACAAAATGATTGGTTCATGTTTTATTCACAATTGAAATGTTAGTTTTCAATTTGTAGCTTGAAAAAATTCCTCAAAAACTTTGTAATTTCAAACTTTCAGCGGCATTAGAGAACTCAAAAGTGTTTTTAAATGTCCTAAAAACTTGTTTTTCTGATTTGGTTGACTTTCTGATTGATAATTTTGCCTTTTTCTAGTTCCTTAGTTTCATAGTTTTTTGTAAATTCTCAACCGTACAAAGAAAACCTTAGATTTCTGATTTTGTATATGAAACAAAAAATCTTGATTTATCTTTGTATGAATGCAATTTTCTCTGAAACTATGCAAGATACTGAAACGAAAATTCAACAGATTATTCTTGAAGGTACGGCAAGTTTAAATTTGGTCAGCAATTGTCAACAAAATATTTGGTTCATGTTTTATTCACAATTGAAATGTTAGTTTTCTATTTGCAGCTTAAAAAATTTCCTTAAAAACTTTGTAATTTCAAACTTTCAATGGTATAAGAGAACTCAAAAGTGTTTTCAAATGTCCAAAAAACTTTTTTTTCTGGTGTGGTTGACCTTTTAACTGATAATTTTAACATTTCCTAGTTCCTTAGTTTCATAGTTTTTTGTAAAATCTCAACCGTACAAAGAAAACCTTAGATTTCTGATTTTGTATATGAAACAAAAAATCTTGATTTATCTTTGTATGAATGCATTTTTCTCTGAAACTATGCAAGATAATGAAACGAAAATTCAACAAATTATTTTTGAAAGTAGGGCGACGTCAAATATGGTAAGTAATTATCAACAAAATATTTGGTTCATGTTTTATTTACAATGGAAATGTTAGTTTTCTATTTGCAGCTTAAAAAATTTCCTTAAAACTTTTGTAATTTCAAACTTTCAGCGGTATTAGAGAACTCAAAAGTAATTTCAAATGTCCAAAAAACTTTTTCTTCTGGTGTGGTTGACCTTCTAACTGATAATTTTGACATTTTCTAGTTCCTTAGTTTCATAGTTTTTTGTAAAATCTCAACCGTACAAAGAAAACCTTAGATTTCTGATTTTGTATATGAAACAAAAAATCTTGATTTATCTTTGTATGAATGCAATTTTCTCTGAAACTATGCAAGATACTGAAACGAAAATTCAACAGATTATTCTTGAAGGTACAGCAAGTTTAAATTTGGTCAGCAATTGTCAACAAAATATTTGGTTCATGTTTTATTCACAATTGAAATGTTAGTTTTCAATTTGCAGCTTGAAAAAATTCCTCAAAAACTTTGTAATTTCAAACTTTCAGCGGCATTCGAGAACTCAAAAGTGTTTTTAAATATCCTAAAAACTTGTTTTTCTGGTTTGGTTGACTTTCTAATTGATAATTTTGCCTTTTTCTAGTTCCTTAGTTTCATAGTTTTTTGTAAAATCTCAACCGTACAAATTAAAGCCAGAGATTTCTGATTTTGTATATGAAACAAAAAATCTTGATTTATCTTTGTATGAATGCATTTTTCTCTGAAACTATGCAAGATAATGAAACGAAAATTCAACAGATTATTTTTGAAAGTAGGGCGAGGTCAAATATGGTAAGTAATTGTCAACCAAATATTTGGTTCATGTTTTATTTACAATGGAAATGTTAGTTTTCTATTTGCAGCTTAAAAAATTTCCTTAAAAACTTTGTAATTTCAAACTATCAGCGGTATTAGAGAACTCAAAAGTAATTGCAAATGTCCAAAAAACTTTTTCTTCTGGTGTGGTTGAACTTCTAACTGATAATTTTGACATTTTCTAGTTCCTTAGTTTCATAGTTTTTTGTAAAATCTCAACCGTACAAAGAAAACCCTTAGATATCTGATTTTGTATATGAAACAAAAAATCTTGATTTATCTTTGTATGAATGCAATTTTCTCTGAAACTATGCAAGATACTGAAACGAAAATTCAACAGATTATTTTTGAAGTTACGGCGATTTCAAATATGGTCAGCACTTGTCAACAAAATATTTGGTTAATGTTTTATTCACAGTTGAAATGTTAGTTTTCAATTTGCAGTTTGAAAAAATTCCTCAAAAACTTTGTAATTTCAAACTTTCAGCGGCATTAGAGAACTCAAAAGTGTTTTTAAATGTCCTAAAAACTTGTTTTTCTGGTTTGGTTGACTTTCTAATTGATAATTTTGCCTTTTTCTAGTTCCTTAGTTTCATAGTTTTTTGTAAATTCTCAACCGTACAAAATAAAGCCAGAGATTTCTGATTTTGTATATGAAACAAAAAATCTTGATTTATCTTTGTATGAATGCATTTTTCTCTGAAACTATGCAAGATAATGAAACGAAAATTCAACAGATTATTTTTGAAAGTAGGGCGAGGTCAAATATGGTAAGTAATTGTCAACCAAATATTTGGTTCATGTTTTATTTACAATGGAAATGTTAGTTTTCTATTTGCAGCTTAAAAAATTTCCTTAAAAACTTTGTAATTTCAAACTATCAGCGGTATTAGAGAACTCAAAAGTAATTGCAAATGTCCAAAAAACTTTTTCTTCTGGTGTGGTTGAACTTCTAACTGATAATTTTGACATTTTCTAGTTCCTTAGTTTCATAGTTTTTTGTAAAATCTCAACCGTACAAAGAAAACCCTTAGATATCTGATTTTGTATATGAAACAAAAAATCTTGATTTATCTTTGTATGAATGCAATTTTCTCTGAAACTATGCAAGATACTGAAACGAAAATTCAACAGATTATTTTTGAAGTTACGGCGATTTCAAATATGGTCAGCACTTGTCAACAAAATATTTGGTTAATGTTTTATTCACAGTTGAAATGTTAGTTTTCAATTTGCAGTTTGAAAAAATTCCACAAAAACTTTGTAATTTCAAACTTTCAGCGGCATTAGAGAACTCAAAAGTGTTTTTAAATGTCCTAAAAGCGTGTTTTTCTGGTTTGGTTGACTTTCTAATTGATAATTTTGCCTTTTTCTAATTCCTTAGTTTCGTAGTTTTTTGTAAATTCTCAACCGTACAAAAAAAAGCCAGAGATTTCTGATTTTGTATATGAAACAAAAAATCTTGATTTATCTTTGTATGAATGCATTTTTCTCTGAAACTATGCAAGATAATGAAACGAAAATTCAACAGATTATTTTTGAAAGTAGGGCGAGGTCAAATATGGTAAGTAATTGTCAACCAAATATTTGGTTCATGTTTTATTTACAATTGACATGTTAGTTTTCTATTTGTAGCTTGAAAAAATTTCCTTGAAAACTTTGGAATTTCAAACTTTCAGCGGCATTAGAGAACTCAAACGTGTTTTTAAATTTTCCCAAAAACTTGTTTTTCTGGTTTGATTGACTTTGTAATTGATAATTTTGACTTTTTCTAGTTCCTTAGTTTCATAGTTTTTTGTAAAATGTCAACCGTACAAAGTAAAAGCTTAGATTTCTGTTTTTGTATATGAAACAAAAAATCTTGATTTATCTTTGTATGAATGCAATTTTCTCTGAAACTATGCAAGATACTGAAACGAAAATTCAACAGAATATTTTTGAAGGTACGGCGATTTCAAATATGGTCAGCACTTGTCAACAAAATATTTGGTTAATGTTTTATTCACAGTTGAAATGTTAGTTTTCAATTTGCAGCTTGAAAAAATTCCTCAAAAACTTTGTAATTTCAAACTTTCAGCGGCTTTAGAAAACTCAAAAGTGTTTTTAAATGTCCTAAAAACTTGTTTTTCTGGTGTGGTTGACTTTCTAATTGATAATTTTGACTTTTTCTAGTTCCTTAGTTTAATAGTTTTTTGTACAATCTCAACCGTACAAAGTAAAACCTTAGATTTCTGATATTGTATATGAAACAAAAAATCTTGATTTATCTTTGTATGAATGCGATTTTCTCTGAAACTATGCAAGATACTGAAACGAAAATTCAACAGATTATTTTTGAAAGTACGGCGAGGTCAAATATGGTAAGTAATTGTCAACAAAATTTTTGGTTCATGTTTTATTTACAATTGAAATGTTAGTTTTCTATTTGCAGCTTAAAAAATTTCCTTTAAAACTTTGTAATTTCAAACTTTCAGCGGTAATAGAGAACTCAAAAGTGTTTTCAAATGTCCAAAAAACTTTTTCTTCTGGTGTGGTTGACCTTCTAATTGATAATTTTAATATTTTCTAGTTCCTTAGTTTCATAGTTTTTTGAAAATCTCAACCGTACAAAGAAAACCCTTAGATATTTGTTTTTTTATATGAAACAAAAAATCTTGATTTATCTTTGTATGAATGCAATTTTCTCTGAAACTATGCAAGATACTGAAACGAAAATTCAACAGATTATTTTTGAAAGTACGGCGAGGTCCAATATGGTAAGTAATTGTCAACAAAAATTTTGGTTCATGTTTTATTTACAATTGAAATGTTAGTTTTCTATTTGCAGTTTAAAAAATTTTTGCATAAAAACTTTGTAATTTCAAACTTTCAGCGGCATTAGAAAAATCAAAATTGTTTTTAAATGTCCTAAAAACTTGTTTTTCTGGTGTGGGTCACTTTCCAATTTATAATTGTGACTTTTTCTAGTTCCTTAGTTTCATAGTTTTTTGTAAAATCTCAACCGTACAAAAAAAACCCTTAAATTTCTGTTTTTGTATAGGAAACAAAAAATCTTGATTTATCTTTGTATGAATGCATTTTTCTCTGAAACTATGCAAGATACTGAAACGAAAATTTCACAGATTATTTTTGAAGGTACGGCAAGTTAAAATATGGTCATCAATTGTCAACAAAATATTTGGTTCATGGTTTATTCACAATTGAAATGTTCACAGTTTTCACAGTTTTCAGTTTGCAGCTTAAAAAATTTCCTTAAAAACTTTGTAATTTCACAATTTCAGAGGCATTAGAGAACGCGAAAGTGTTTTTAAATGTCCTAAAAACTTGTTTTTCTGATTTGGCTGACTTTCTAATTGATAATTTTGCCTTTTTCTAGTTCCTTAGTTTCATAGTTTTTTGTAAATTCTCAACCGTGCAAAATAAAGCCAGAGATTTCTGATTTTGTATATGAAACAAAAAATCTTGATTTATCTTTGTATGAATGCATTTTTCTCTGAAACTATGCAAGATAATGAAACGAAAATTCAACAGATTATTTTTGAAAGTAGGGCGACGTCAAATATGGTAAGTAATTATCAACAAAATATTTGGTTCATGTTTTATTTACAATGGAAATGTTAGTTTTCTTTTTGCAGCTTAAAAAATTTCCTTAAAAATTTTGTAATTTCAAACTTTCAGCGGTATTAGAGAACTCAAAAGTAATTTCAAATGTTCAAAAAACTTTTTCTTCTGGTGTGGTTGACCTTCTAACTGATAATTTTGACATTTTCTAGTTCCTTAGTTTCATAGTTTTTTGTAAAATCTCAACCGTACAAAGAAAACCTTAGATTTCTGATTTTGTATATGAAACAAAAAATCTTGATTTATCTTTGTATGAATGCAATGTTCTCTGAAACTATGCAAGATACTGAAACGAAAATTCAACAGATTATTCTTGAAGGTACGGCAAGTTTAATGTGGGCAGCAATTGTCAACAAAATGATTGGTTCATGTTTTATTCACAATTGAAATGTTAGTTTTCAATTTGCAGCTTGAAAAAATTCCTCAAAAACTTTGTAATTTCAAACTTTCAGCGGCATTAGAGAACTCAAAAGTGTTTTTGAATGTCCTAAAAACTTGTTTTTCTGATTTGGTTGACTTTCTAATTGATAATTTTGCCTTTTTCTAGTTCCTTAGTTTCATAGTTTTTTGTAAATTCTCAACCGTACAAAGTAAAAGCTTAGATTTCTGTTTTTGTATATGAAACAAAAAATCTTGATTTATCTTTGTATGAATGCAATTTTCTCTGAAACTATGCAAGATACTGAAACGAAAATTCAACAGATTATTTTTGAAGGTACGGCGATTTCAAATATGGTCAGCACTTGTCAACAAAATATTTGGTTAATGTTTTATTCACAGTTGAAATGTTAGTTTTCAATTTGCAGCTTGAAAAAATTCCTCAAAAACTTTGTAATTTCAAACTTTCAGCGGCTTTAGAAAACTCAAAAGTGTTTTTAAATGTCCTAAAAACTTGTTTTTCTGGTGTGGTTGACTTTCTAATTGATAATTTTGACTTTTTCTAGCTCCTTAGTTTAATAGTTTTTTGTACAATCTCAACCGTACAAAGTAAAACCTTAGATTTCTGATTTTGTATATGAAACAAAAAATCTTGATTTATCTTTGTATGAATGCGATTTTCTCTGAAACTATGCAAGATACTGAAACGAAAATTCAACAGATTATTTTTGAAAGTACGGCGAGGTCAAATATGGTAAGTAATTGTCAACAAAAATTTTGGTTCATGTTTTATTTACAATTGAAATGTTAGTTTTCTATTTGCAGTTTAAAAAATTTCCATAAAAACTTTGTAATTTCAAACTTTCAGCGGCATTAGAAAAATCAAAATTGTTTTTAAATGTCCTAAAAACTTGTTTTTCTGGTGTGGATCACTTTCCAATTTATAATTGTGACTTTTTCTAGTTCCTTAGTTTCATAGTTTTTTGTAAAATCTCAACCGTACAAAAAAAACCCTTAAATTTCTGTTTTTGTATAGGAAACAAAAAATCTTGATTTATCTTTGTATGAATGCATTTTTCTCTGAAACTATGCAAGATACTGAAACGAAAATTTCACAGATTATTTTTGAAGGTACGGCAAGTTAAAATATAGTCATCAATTGTCAACAAAATATTTGGTTCATGGTTTATTCACAATTGAAATGTTCACAGTTTTCACAGTTTTCAGTTTGCAGCTTAAAAAATTTCCTTAAAAACTTTGTAATTTCACAATTTCAGAGGCATTAGAGAACGCGAAAGTGTTTTTAAATGTCCCAAAAACTTTTTCTTCTGGTGTGGTTGACCTTCTAATTGATAATTTTAATATTTTCTAGTTCCTTAGTTTCATAGTTTTTTGAAAATCTCAACCGTACAAAGAAAACCCTTAGATATTTGTTTTTTTATATGAAACAAAAAATCTTGATTTATCTTTGTATGAATGCAATTTTCTCTGAAACTATGCAAGATACTGAAACGAAAATTCAACAGATTATTTTTGAAAGTACGGCAAGTTTAAATATGGTCAGTAATTGTCAACAAAATATATGGTTCATGTTTTATTCACAATTGAAATGTTAGTTTACAATTTGCAGCTTGCAAAAATTCCTTTAAAACTTTGTAATTTCAAACTTTCAGAGGCATTAGAGAACGCGAAAGTGTTTTTAAATGTCCTAAAAACTTGTTTTTCTGATTTGGCTGACTTTCTAATTGATAATTTTGCCTTTTTCTAGTTCCTTAGTTTCATAGTTTTTTGTAAATTCTCAACCGTGCAAAATAAAGCCAGAGATTTCTGATTTTGTATATGAAACAAAAAATCTTGATTTATCTTTGTATGAATGCATTTTTCTCTGAAACTATGCAAGATAATGAAACGAAAATTCAACAGATTATTTTTGAAAGTAGGGCGACGTCAAATATGGTAAGTAATTATCAACAAAATATTTGGTTCATGTTTTATTTACAATGGAAATGTTAGTTTTCTTTTTGCAGCTTAAAAAATTTCCTTAAAAATTTTGTAATTTCAAACTTTCAGCGGTATTAGAGAACTCAAAAGTAATTTCAAATGTTCAAAAAACTTTTTCTTCTGGTGTGGTTGACCTTCTAACTGATAATTTTGACATTTTCTAGTTCCTTAGTTTCATAGTTTTTTGTAAAATCTCAACCGTACAAAGAAAACCTTAGATTTCTGATTTTGTATATGAAACAAAAAATCTTGATTTATCTTTGTATGAATGCAATGTTCTCTGAAACTATGCAAGATACTGAAACGAAAATTCAACAGATTATTCTTGAAGGTACGGCAAGTTTAATGTGGGCAGCAATTGTCAACAAAATGATTGGTTCATGTTTTATTCACAATTGAAATGTTAGTTTTCAATTTGCAGCTTGAAAAAATTCCTCAAAAACTTTGTAATTTCAAACTTTCAGCGGCATTAGAGAACTCAAAAGTGTTTTTGAATGTCCTAAAAACTTGTTTTTCTGATTTGGTTGACTTTCTAATTGATAATTTTGCCTTTTTCTAGTTCCTTAGTTTCATAGTTTTTTGTAAATTCTCAACCGTACAAAGTAAAAGCTTAGATTTCTGTTTTTGTATATGAAACAAAAAATCTTGATTTATCTTTGTATGAATGCAATTTTCTCTGAAACTATGCAAGATACTGAAACGAAAATTCAACAGATTATTTTTGAAGGTACGGCGATTTCAAATATGGTCAGCACTTGTCAACAAAATATTTGGTTAATGTTTTATTCACAGTTGAAATGTTAGTTTTCAATTTGCAGCTTGAAAAAATTCCTCAAAAACTTTGTAATTTCAAACTTTCAGCGGCTTTAGAAAACTCAAAAGTGTTTTTAAATGTCCTAAAAACTTGTTTTTCTGGTGTGGTTGACTTTCTAATTGATAATTTTGACTTTTTCTAGCTCCTTAGTTTAATAGTTTTTTGTACAATCTCAACCGTACAAAGTAAAACCTTAGATTTCTGATTTTGTATATGAAACAAAAAATCTTGATTTATCTTTGTATGAATGCGATTTTCTCTGAAACTATGCAAGATACTGAAACGAAAATTCAACAGATTATTTTTGAAAGTACGGCGAGGTCAAATATGGTAAGTAATTGTCAACAAAAATTTTGGTTCATGTTTTATTTACAATTGAAATGTTAGTTTTCTATTTGCAGTTTAAAAAATTTCCATAAAAACTTTGTAATTTCAAACTTTCAGCGGCATTAGAAAAATCAAAATTGTTTTTAAATGTCCTAAAAACTTGTTTTTCTGGTGTGGATCACTTTCCAATTTATAATTGTGACTTTTTCTAGTTCCTTAGTTTCATAGTTTTTTGTAAAATCTCAACCGTACAAAAAAAACCCTTAAATTTCTGTTTTTGTATAGGAAACAAAAAATCTTGATTTATCTTTGTATGAATGCATTTTTCTCTGAAACTATGCAAGATACTGAAACGAAAATTTCACAGATTATTTTTGAAGGTACGGCAAGTTAAAATATAGTCATCAATTGTCAACAAAATATTTGGTTCATGGTTTATTCACAATTGAAATGTTCACAGTTTTCACAGTTTTCAGTTTGCAGCTTAAAAAATTTCCTTAAAAACTTTGTAATTTCACAATTTCAGAGGCATTAGAGAACGCGAAAGTGTTTTTAAATGTCCCAAAAACTTTTTCTTCTGGTGTGGTTGACCTTCTAATTGATAATTTTAATATTTTCTAGTTCCTTAGTTTCATAGTTTTTTGAAAATCTCAACCGTACAAAGAAAACCCTTAGATATTTGTTTTTTTATATGAAACAAAAAATCTTGATTTATCTTTGTATGAATGCAATTTTCTCTGAAACTATGCAAGATACTGAAACGAAAATTCAACAGATTATTTTTGAAAGTACGGCAAGTTTAAATATGGTCAGTAATTGTCAACAAAATATATGGTTCATGTTTTATTCACAATTGAAATGTTAGTTTACAATTTGCAGCTTGCAAAAATTCCTTTAAAACTTTGTAATTTCAAACTTTCAGCGGCATTAGAGAACTCAAAAGTGTTCTTAAAGGTCCTAAAAACTTGTTTTTCTGGTGTGGTTGACTTTCTAATTGGTAATTTTGACCATTCCTAGTTCCTTAGTTTCATAGTTTTTTGTAAAATCTCAACCGTACAAAATAAAGCCAGAGATTTCTGATTTTGTATATGAAACAAAAAATCTTGATTTATCTTTGTATGAATGCATTTTTCTCTGAAACTATGCAAGATACTGAAACGAAAATTCAACAGATTATTTTTGAAAGTACGGCGAGGTCCAATATGGTAAGTAATTGTCAACAAAAATTTTGGTTCATGTTTTATTTACAATTGAAATGTTAGTTTTCTATTTGCAGTTTAAAAAATTTCCATAAAAACTTTGTAATTTCAAACTTTCAGCGGCATTAGAAAAATCAAAATTGTTTTTAAATGTCCTAAAAACTTGTTTTTCTGGTGTGGGTCACTTTCCAATTTATAATTGTGACTTTTTCTAGTTCCTTAGTTTCATAGTTTTTTGTAAAATCTCAACCGTACAAAAAAAACCCTTAAATTTCTGTTTTTGTATATGAAACAAAAAATCTTGATTTATCTTTGTATGAATGCAATTTTCTCTGAAACTATGCAAGATACTGAAACGAAAATTCAACAGATTATTCTTGAAGGTACGGCGAGTTCAAATATGGTCAGCAATTGTGAACAAAATGTTTGGTTCATGTTTTATTAACAATTGAAATGTTAGTTTTCTATTTGCAGCTTAAAAAATTTCCTTAAAAACTTTGTAATTTCAAACTTTCAGCGATATTAGAGAACAAAAAAGTGTTTTCAAATGTCCAAAAAACTTTTGCTTCTGGTGTGGTTCACTTTCCAATTGATAATTTTGACTTTTTCTAGTTCCTTAGTTTCATAGTTTTTTGTAAAATCTCAACCGTACAAAGTAAACCCTTCGATTTCTGTTTTTGTATATGAAACAAAAAATCTTGATTTATCTTTGTATGAATGCAATTTTTTCTGAAACTTTTCAAGATACTGAAACGAAAATTCAACAGATTATTCTTGAAGGTACGGCAAGTTTAAATATGGTCAGCAATTGTCAACAAAATATTTGGTTCATGTTTTATTTACAATTGAAATGTTAGTTTTCAATTTGCAGCTTGAAAAAATTCCTAAAAAACTTTATAATTTCAAACTTTCAGCGGCATTAGAGAACTCAAAAGTGTTTTTAAAGGTCCTAAAAACTTGTTTTTCTGGTGTGGTTGACTTTCTAATTGGTAATTTTGACTATTTCTAGTTCCTTAGTTTCATAGTTTTTTGTAAAATCTCAACCGTACAAAATATAGCCAGAGATTTCTGATTTTGTATATGAAACAAAAAATCTTGATTTATATTTGTATGAATGCATTTCTCTCTGAAACTATGCAAGATACTGAAACGAAAATTCAACAGATTATTCTTGAAAGTAGGGCGAGGTCAAATATGGTAAGTAATTGTCAACAAAATTTTTGGTTCATGTTTTATTTACAATTGAAATGTTAGTTTTCTATTTGCAGTTTAAAAAATTTCTTTAAAAACTTTGTAATTTCAAAATTTCAGCGGCATTAGAATAATCAAAAGTATTTTTAAATGTCCTAAAAACTTGTTTTTCTGGTGTGGTTCACTTTCCAATTGATAATTTTCACTTTTTCTAGTTCCTTAGTTTCATAGTTTTTTGTAAAATCTCAACCGTACAAAGTAAACCCTTAGATTTCTGTTTTTGTATATGAAACAAAAAATCTTGATTTATCTTTGTATGAATGCAATTTTTTCTGAAACTATGCAAGATACTGAAACGAAAATTCAACAGATTCTTCTTGAAGGTACGGCAAGTTCAATTATGGTCAGCAATTGTCAACAAAATATTTGGTTCATGTTTTATTCACAATTGAAATGTTAGTTTTCAATTTGCAGCTTGAAAAAATTCCTTTAAAACTTTGTAATTTCAAACTTTCAGCGGCATTAGAGAACTCAAAAGTGTTCTTAAAGGTCCTAAAAACTTGTTTTTCTGGTGTGGTTGACTTTCTAATTGGTAATTTTGACTATTCCTAGTTCCTTAGTTTTATAGTTTTTTGTAAAATCTCAACCGTACAAAATAAAGCCAGAGATTTCTGATTTTGTATATGAAACAAAAAATCTTGATTTATCTTTGTATGAATGCATTTTTCTCTGAAACTATGCAAGATACTGAAACGAACATTCAACAGATTATTTTTGAAGGTACGGCGAGGTCAAATATGGTAAGTAATTGTCAACAAAGATTTTGGTTCATGTTTTATCTACAATTGAAATGTTAATTTTCTATTTGCAGTTTAAAAAATTTCCTTAAAAACTTTGTAATTTCAAACTTTCAGCGGCATTAGAAAAATCAAAATTGTTTTTAAATGTCCTAAAAACTTGTTTTTCTGGTGTGGGTCACTTTCCAATTGATAATTGTGACTTTTTCTAGTTCCTTAGTTTCATAGTTTTTTGTAAAATCTCAACCGTACAAAGTAAACCCTTAAATTTCTGTTTTTGTATAGGAAACAAAAAATTTTGATTTATCTTTGTATGAATGCATTTTTCTCTGAAACTATGCAAGATACTGAAACGAAAATTCAACAGATTATTTTTGAAAGTAGGGCGAGGTCAAATATGGTAAGTAATTGTCAACAAAATTTTTGGTTCATGTTTTATTTACAATTGAAATGTTAGTTTTCTATTTGCAGTTTAAAAACTTTCCTTAAAAACTTTGTAATTTCAAACTTTCAGCGGTATTAGAGAACTCAAAAGTGTTCTTAAAGGTCCTAAAAACTTGTTTTTCTGGTGTGGTTGACTTTCTAATTGGTAATTTTGACTATTCCTAGTTCCTTAGTTTCATAGTTTTTTGTAAAATCTCAACCGTACAAAATAAAGCCAGAGATTTCTGATTTTGTATATGAAACAAAAAATCTTGATTTATCTTTGTATGAATGCAATTTCTCTGAAACTATGCAAGATACTAAAACGAAAATTCAACAGATTATTCTTGAAGGTACGGCGAGTTCAAATATGGTCAGCAATTGTCAATAAAATATTTGGTTCATGTTTTATTCACAATTTAAATGTTAGTTTTCAATTTGTAGCTTGAAAAAATTTCCTTAAAAACTTTGTAATTTCAAACTTTTAGCGGCATTAGAGAACTCAAACGTGTTTTTAAATATTCCCAAAAACTTGTTTTTCTGGTTTGATTGACTTTGTAATTGATAATTTTGACTTTTTCTAGTTCCTTAGTTTCATAGTTTTTTGTAAAATGTCAACCGTACAAAGTAAAAGCTTAGATTTCTGTTTTTGTATATGAAACAAAAAATCTTGATTTATCTTTGTATGAATGCAATTTTCTCTGAAACTATGCAAGATACTGAAACGAAAATTCAACAGATTATTTTTGAAGGTACGGCGATTTCAAATATGGTCAGCACTTGTCAACAAAATATTTGGTTAATGTTTTATTCACAGTTGAAATGTTAGTTTTCAATTTGCAGCTTGAAAAAATTCCTCAAAAACTTTGTAATTTCAAACTTTCAGCGGCATTAGAGAACTCAAAAGTGTTCTTAAAGGTCCTAAAAACTTGTTTTTCTGGTGTGGTTGACTTTCTAATTGGTAATTTTGACTATTCCTAGTTCCTTAGTTTCATAGTTTTTTGTAAAATCTCAACCGTACAAAATAAAGCCAGAGATTTCTGATTTTGTATATGAAACAAAAAATCTTGATTTATCTTTGTATGAATGCATTTTTCTCTGAAACTATGCAAAATACTGAAACGAAAATTCAACAGATTATTTTTGAAGGTACGGCGAGGTCAAATATGGTAAGTAATTGTCAACAAAGATTTTGGTTCATGTTTTATCTACAATTGAAATGTTAATTTTCTATTTGCAGTTTAAAAAATTTCCTTAAAAACTTTGTAATTTCAAACTTTCAGCGGCATAAGAAAAATCAAAATTATTTTTTAATGTCCTAAAAACTTGTTTTTCTGGTGTGGGTCACTTTCCAATTGATAATTGTGACTTTTTCTAGTTCCTTAGTTTCATAGTTTTTTGTAAAATCTCAACCGTACAATGTAAACCCTTAAATTTCTGTTTTTGTATAGGAAACAAAAAATCTTGATTTATCTTTGTATGAATGCATTTTTCTCTGAAACTATGCAAGATACTGAAACGAAAATTCAACAGATTATTCTTGAAAGTAGGGCGAGGTCAAATATGGTAAGTAATTGTCAACAAAATTTTTGGTTCATGTTTTATTTACAATTGAAATGTTAGTTTTCTATTTGCAGTTTAAAAAATTTCTTTAAAAACTTTGTAATTTCAAACTTTCAGCGGCATTAGAAAAATCAAAAGTATTTTTAAATGTCCTAAAAACTTGTTTTTCTGGTGTGGTTCACTTTCCAATTGATAATTTTCACTTTTTCTAGTTCCTTAGTTTCATAGTTTTTTGTAAAATCTCAACCGTACAAAGTAAACCCTTAGATTTCTGTTTTTGTATATGAAACAAAAAATCTTCATTTATCTTTGTATGAATGCAATTTTTTCTGAAACTATGCAAGATACTGAAACGAAAATTCAACAGATTCTTCTTGAAGGTACGGCAAGTTCAATTATGGTCAGCAATTGTCAACAAAATATTTGGTTCATGTTTTATTCACAATTGAAATGTTAGTTCTCAATTTGCAGCTTGAAAAAATTCCTCAAAAACTTTGTAATTTCAAACTTTCAGCGACATCACAGAACTCAAAAGTGTTTTTAAATGTCCTAAAAACTTGTTTTTCTGGTGTGGTTGACTTTCTAATTGATAATTTTGCCTTTTTCTAGTTCCTTACTTTCATAGTTTTTTGTAAAATCTCAACAGTAAAAAGAAAACCCTTAGATATCTGATTTTGTATATGAAACAAAAAATCTTGATTTATCTTTGTATGAATGCAATTTCTCTGAAACTATGCAAGATACTGAAACGAAAATTCAACAGATTATTTTTGAAAGTACGGCGAGGTCAAATATGGTCAGCACTTGTCAACAAAATATTTGGTTAATGTTTTATTCACAGTTGAAATGTTAGTTTTCAATTTGCAGCTTGAAAAAATTCCTCAAAAACTTTGTAATTTCAAACTTTCAGCGGCATTAGAGAACTGAAAATTGTTTTTAAATGTCCTAAAAACTTGTTTTTCTGGTGTGGTTGACTTTCTAATTGATAATTTTGCCTTTTTCTAGTTCCTTAGTTTCATAGTTTTTTGTAAATTCTCAACCGTACAAAATAAAGCCAGAGATTTCTGATTTTGTATATGAAACAAAAAATCTTGATTTATCTTTGTATGAATGCATTTTTCTCTGAAACTATGCAAGATAATAAAACGAAAATTCAACAGATTATTTTTGAAAGTAGGGCGAGGTCAAATATGGTAAGTAATTGTCAACAAAATATTTGGTTCATGTTTTATTTACAATTAAAATGTTAGTTTTCTATTTGCAGCTTAAAAAATTTCCTTAGAAACTTTGTAATTCCAAACTTTCAGCGGTATTAGAGAACTCAAAAGTAATTTCAAATGTCCAAAAAACTTTTTCTTCTGGTGTGGTTGACCTTCTAACTGATAATTTTGGCATTTTCTAGTTCCTTAGTTTCATAGTTTTTTGTAAAATCTCAACCGTACAAAGAAAACCCTTAGATATCTGATTTTGTATATGAAACAAAAAATCTTGATTTATCTTTGTATGAATGCAATTTTTCTGAAACTATGCAAGATACTGAAACGAATATTTAACAGATTATTCTTGAAGGTACGGCGAGTTCAAATATGGTCAGCAATTGTCAACAAATTTTTTGGTTCATGTTTTATTCACAATTGAAATGTTAGTTTTCATTTTGTAGCTTGAAAAAATTTCCTTAAAAACTTTGTAATTTCAAACTTTCAGCGGCATTAGAGAACTCAAACGTGTTTTTAAATATTCCCAAAAACTTGTTTTTCTGGTTTGATTGACTTTGTAATTGACAATTTTGACTTTTTCTAGTTCCTTAGTTTCATAGTTTTTTGTAAAATGTCAACCGTACAAAGTAAAAGCTTAGATTTCTGTTTTTGTATATGAAACAAAAAATCTTGATTTATCTTTGTATGAATGCAATTTTCTCTGAAACTATGCAAGATACTGAAACGAAAATTCAACAGATTATTTGTGAAGGTACAGCGATTTCAAATATGGTCAGCACTTGTCAACAAAATATTTGGTTAATGTTTTATTCACAGTTAAAATGTTAGTTTTCAATTTGCAGCTTGAAAAAATTCCTCAAAAACTTTGTAATTTCAAACTTTCAGCGGCATTAGAGAACTCAAAATTGTTTTCAAATGTCCTAAAAACTTGTTTTTCTGGTGTGGTTGACTTTCTAATTGATAATTTTGCCTTTTTCTAGTTCCTTACTTTCATAGTTTTTTGTAAAATCTCAACCGTACAAAATAAAGCCAGAGATTTCTGATTTTGTATATGAAACAAAAAATCTTGATTTATCTTTGTATGAATGCAATTTTCTCTGAAACTATGCAAGATACTGAAACGAAAATTCAACAAATTATTTTTAAAGGTACGGCAATTTCAAATATGGTCAGCACTTGTCAACAAAATATTTGGTTAATGTTTTATTCACAGTTGAAATGTTAGTTTTCAATTTGCAGCTTGAAAAAATTCCTCAAAAACTTTGTAATTTCAAACTTTCAGCGGCATTAGAGAACTCAAAATTGTTTTTAAATGTCCTAAAAACTTGTTTTTCTGGTGTGGTTGACTTTCTAATTGATAATTTTGCCTTTTTCTAGTTCCTTACTTTCATAGTTTTTTGTATAATCTCAACAGTACAAAGAAAACCCTTAGATATCTGATTTTGTATATGAAACAAAAAATCTTGATTTATCTTTGTATGAATGCAATTTCTCTGAAACTATGCAAGATACTGAAACGAAAATTCAACAGATTATTTTTGAAGGTACGGCGATTTCAAATATGGTCAGCACTTGTCAACAAAATATTTGGTTAATGTTTTATTCACAGTTGAAATGCTAGTTTTCAATTTGCAGCTTGAAAAAATTCCTCAAAAACTTTGTAATTTCAAACTTTCAGCGGCATTAGAGAACTCAAAATTGTTTTTAAATGTCCTAAAAACTTGTTTTTCTGGTTTGGTTGACTTTCAAATTGATAATTTTGACTTTTTCTAATTCCTTAGTTTCATAGTTTTTTGTAAAATCTCAACCGTACAAAGAAAACCCTTAGATATCTGATTTTGTATATGAAACAAAAAATCTTGATTTATCTTTGTATGAATGCAATTTCTCTGAAACTATGCAAGATACTAAAACGAAAATTCAACAGATTATTCTTGAAGGTACGGCGAGTTCAAATATGGTCAGCAATTGTCAATAAAATATTTGGTTCATGTTTTATTCACAATTTAAATGTTAGTTTTCAATTTGTAGCTTGAAAAAATTTCCTTAAAAACTTTGTAATTTCAAACTTTTAGCGGCATTAGAGAACTCAAACGTGTTTTTAAATATTCCCAAAAACTTGTTTTTCTGGTTTGATTGACTTTGTAATTGATAATTTTGACTTTTTCTAGTTCGTTAGTTTCATAGTTTTTTGTAAAATGTCAACCGTACAAAGTAAAAGCTTAGATTTTTGTTTTTGTATATGAAACAAAAAATCTTGATTTATCTTTGTATGAATGCAATTTTCTCTGAAACTATGCAAGATACTGAAACGAAAATTCAACAGATTATTTTTGAAGGTACGGCGATTTCAAATATGGTCAGCACTTGTCAACAAAATATTTGGTTAATGTTTTATTCACAGTTGAAATGTTAGTTTTCAATTTGCAGCTTGAAAAAATTCCTCAAAAACTTTGTAATTTCAAACTTTCAGCGGCATTAGAGAACTCAAAAGTGTTCTTAAAGGTCCTAAAAACTTGTTTTTCTGGTGTGGTTGACTTTCTAATTGGTAATTTTGACTATTCCTAGTTCCTTAGTTTCATAGTTTTTTGTAAAATCTCAACCGTACAAAATATAGCCAGAGATTTCTGATTTTGTATATGAAACAAAAAATCTTGATTTATCTTTGTATGAATGCATTTTTCTCTGAAACTATGCAAAATACTGAAACGAAAATTCAACAGATTATTTTTGAAGGTACGGCGAGGTCAAATATGGTAAGTAATTGTCAACAAAGATTTTGGTTCATGTTTTATCTACAATTGAAATGTTAATTTTCTATTTGCAGTTTAAAAAATTTCCTTAAAAACTTTGTAATTTCAAACTTTCAGCGGCATTAGAAAAATCAAAATTGTTTTTAAATGTCCTAAAAACTTGTTTTTCTGGTGTGGGTCACTTTCCAATTGATAATTGTGACTTTTTCTAGTTCCTTAGTTTCATAGTTTTTTGTAAAATCTCAACCGTACAAAGTAAACCCTTAAATTTCTGTTTTTGTATAGGAAACAAAAAATCTTGATTTATCTTTGTATGAATGCATTTTTCTCTGAAACTATGCAAGATACTGAAACGAAAATTCAACAGATTATTCTTGAAAGTAGGGCGAGGTCAAATATGGTAAGTAATTGTCAACAAAATTTTTGGTTCATGTTTTATTTACAATTGAAATGTTAGTTTTCTATTTGCAGTTTAAAAAATTTCTTTAAAAACTTTGTAATTTCAAACTTTCAGCGGCATTAGAAAAATCAAAAGTATTTTTAAATGTCCTAAAAACTTGTTTTTCTGGTGTGGTTCACTTTCCAATTGATAATTTTCACTTTTTCTAGTTCCTTAGTTTCATAGTTTTTTGTAAAATCTCAACCGTACAAAGTAAACCCTTAGATTTCTGTTTTTGTATATGAAACAAAAAATCTTGATTTATCTTTGTATGAATGCAATTTTTTCTGAAACTATGCAAGATACTGAAACGAAAATTCAACAGATTCTTCTTGAAGGTACGGCAAGTTCAATTATGGTCAGCAATTGTCAACAAAATATTTGGTTCATGTTTTATTCACAATTGAAATGTTAGTTCTCAATTTGCAGCTTGAAAAAATTCCTCAAAAACTTTGTAATTTCAAACTTTCAGCGACATCACAGAACTCAAAAGTGTTTTTAAATGTCCTAAAAACTTGTTTTTCTGGTGTGGTTGACTTTCTAATTGATAATTTTGGCTTTTTCTAGTTCCTTACTTTCATAGTTTTTTGTAAAATCTCAACAGTAAAAAGAAAACCCTTAGATATCTGATTTTGTATATGAAACAAAAAATCTTGATTTATCTTTGTATGAATGCAATTTTTTCTGAAACTATGCAAGATACTAAAACGAAAATTCAACAGATTATTCTTGAAGGTACGGCGAGTTCAAATATGGTCAGCAATTGTCAATAAAATATTTGGTTCATGTTTTATTCACAATTTAAATGTTAGTTTTCAATTTGTAGCTTGAAAAAATTTCCTTAAAAACTTTGTAATTTCAAACTTTTAGCGGCATTAGAGAACTCAAACGTGTTTTTAAATATTCCCAAAAACTTGTTTTTCTGGTTTGATTGACTTTGTAATTGACAATTTTGACTTTTTCTAGTTCCTTAGTTTCATAGTTTTTTGTAAAATGTCAACCGTACAAAGTAAAAGCTTAGATTTCTGTTTTTGTATATGAAACAAAAAATCTTGATTTATCTTTGTATGAATGCAATTTTCTCTGAAACTATGCAAGATACTGAAACGAAAATTCAACAGATTATTTTTGAAGGTACGGCGATTTCAAATATGGTCAGCACTTGTCAACAAAATATTTGGTTAATGTTTTATTCACAGTTGAAATGTTAGTTTTCAATTTGCAGCTTGAAAAAATTCCTCAAAAACTTTGTAATTTCAAACTTTCAGCGGCATTAGAGAACTCAAAAGTGTTCTTAAAGGTCCTAAAAACTTGTTTTTCTGGTGTGGTTGACTTTCTAATTGGTAATTTTGACTATTCCTAGTTCCTTAGTTTCATAGTTTTTTGTAAAATCTCAACCGTACAAAATAAAGCCAGAGATTTCTGATTTTGTATATGAAACAAAAAATCTTGATTTATCTTTGTATGAATGCATTTTTCTCTGAAACTATGCAAAATACTGAAACGAAAATTCAACAGATTATTTTTGAAGGTACGGCGAGGTCAAATATGGTAAGTAATTGTCAACAAAGATTTTGGTTCATGTTTTATCTACAATTGAAATGTTAATTTTCTATTTGCAGTTTAAAAAATTTCCTTAAAAACTTTGTAATTTCAAACTTTCAGCGGCATTAGAAAAATCAAAATTGTTTTTAAATGTCCTAAAAACTTGTTTTTCTGGTGTGGGTCACTTTCCAATTGATAATTGTGACTTTTTCTAGTTCCTTAGTTTCATAGTTTTTTGTAAAATCTCAACCGTACAAAGTAAACCCTTAAATTTCTGTTTTTGTATAGGAAACAAAAAATCTTGATTTATCTTTGTATGAATGCATTTTTCTCTGAAACTATGCAAGATACTGAAACGAAAATTCAACAGATTATTCTTGAAAGTAGGGCGAGGTCAAATATGGTAAGTAATTGTCAACAAAATTTTTGGTTCATGTTTTATTTACAATTGAAATGTTAGTTTTCTATTTGCAGTTTAAAAAATTTCTTTAAAAACTTTGTAATTTCAAACTTTCAGCGGCATTAGAAAAATCAAAAGTATTTTTAAATGTCCTAAAAACTTGTTTTTCTGGTGTGGTTCACTTTCCAATTGATAATTTTCACTTTTTCTAGTTCCTTAGTTTCATAGTTTTTTGTAAAATCTCAACCGTACAAAGTAAACCCTTAGATTTCTGTTTTTGTATATGAAACAAAAAATCTTGATTTATCTTTGTATGAATGCAATTTTTTCTGAAACTATGCAAGATACTGAAACGAAAATTCAACAGATTCTTCTTGAAGGTACGGCAAGTTCAATTATGGTCAGCAATTGTCAACAAAATATTTGGTTCATGTTTTATTCACAATTGAAATGTTAGTTCTCAATTTGCAGCTTGAAAAAATTCCTCAAAAACTTTGTAATTTCAAACTTTCAGCGACATCACAGAACTCAAAAGTGTTTTTAAATGTCCTAAAAACTTGTTTTTCTGGTGTGGTTGACTTTCTAATTGATAATATTGACTTTTTCTAGTTCCTTACTTTCATAGTTTTTTGTAAAATCTCAACAGTAAAAAGAAAACCCTTAGATATCTGATTTTGTATATGAAACAAAAAATCTTGATTTATCTTTGTATGAATGCAATTTCTCTGAAACTATGCAAGATACTGAAACGAAAATTCAACAGATTATTTTTGAAAGTACGGCGAGGTCAAATATGGTAAGTAATTGTCAACAAAATTTTTGGTTCATGTTCTTTTTACAATTGAAATGTTAGTTTTCTATTTGCAGTTTAAAACATTTCCTTAAAAACTTTGTAATTTCAAACTTTCAGCGGCATTAGAAAAATCAAAGTGTTTTTAAATGTCCTAAAAACTTGTTTTTCTGGTGTGGTTCACTTTCCGATTGATAATTTTGACTTTTTCTAGCTCCTTCGTTTCATAGTTTTTTGTAAAATCTCAACCGTACAAAGTAAACCCTTAGATTTCTGTTTTTGTATATGAAACAAAAAATCTTGATTTATCTTTGTATGAATGCATTTTTCTCTGAAACTATGCAAGATACTCAAACGAAAATTCAACAGATTATTTTTGAAAGTACGGCGAGGTCAAATATGGTAAGTAATTGTCAACAAAAATTTTGGTTCATGTTTTATTTACAATTGAAATGTTAGTTTTCTATTTGCAGTTTTAAAAATTTCCTTAAAAACTTTGTAATTTCAAACTTTCGGCGGCATTAGAGAACTCAAAAGTGTTTTTAAATGTCCTAAAAACTTGTTTTTCTGGTTTGGTTGACTTTCTAATTGATAATTTTGCCTTTTTCTAGTTCCTTAGTTTCATAGTTTTTTGTAAATTCTCAACCGTACAAAATAAAGCCAGAGATTTCTGATTTTGTATATGAAACAAAAAATCTTGATTTATCTTTGTATGAATGCATTTTTCTCTGAAACTATGCAAGATAATAAAACGAAAATTCAACAGATTATTTTTGAAAGTAGGGCGAGGTCAAATATGGTAAGTAATTGTCAACAAAATATTTGGTTCATGTTTTATTTACAATTAAAATGTTAGTTTTCTATTTGCAGCTTAAAAAATTTCCTTAGAAACTTTGTAATTCCAAACTTTCAGCGGTATTAGAGAACTCAAAAGTAATTTCAAATGTCCAAAAAACTTTTTCTTCTGGTGTGGTTGACTTTCTAATTGATAATATTGACTTTTTCTAGTTCCTTACTTTCATAGTTTTTTGTAAAATCTCAACAGTAAAAAGAAAACCCTTAGATATCTGATTTTTTATATGAAACAAAAAATCTTGATTTATCTTTGTATGAATGCAATTTCTCTGAAACTATGCAAGATACTGAAACGAAAATTCAACAGATTATTTTTGAAAGTACGGCGAGGTCAAATATGGTAAGTAATTGTCAACAAAATTTTTGGTTCATGTTCTTTTTACAATTGAAATGTTAGTTTTCTATTTGCAGTTTAAAACATTTCCTTAAAAACTTTGTAATTTCAAACTTTCAGCGGCATTAGAAAAATCAAAGTGTTTTTAAATGTCCTAAAAACTTGTTTTTCTGGTGTGGTTCACTTTCCGATTGATAATTTTGACTTTTTCTAGCTCCTTCGTTTCATAGTTTTTTGTAAAATCTCAACCGTACAAAGTAAACCCTTAGATTTCTGTTTTTGTATATGAAACAAAAAATCTTGATTTATCTTTGTATGAATGCATTTTTCTCTGAAACTATGCAAGATACTCAAACGAAAATTCAACAGATTATTTTTGAAAGTACGGCGAGGTCAAATATGGTAAGTAATTGTCAACAAAAATTTTGGTTCATGTTTTATTTACAATTGAAATGTTAGTTTTCTATTTGCAGTTTTAAAAATTTCCTTAAAAACTTTGTAATTTCAAACTTTCGGCGGCATTAGAGAACTCAAAAGTGTTTTTAAATGTCCTAAAAACTTGTTTTTCTGGTTTGGTTGACTTTCTAATTGATAATTTTGCCTTTTTCTAGTTCCTTAGTTTCATAGTTTTTTGTAAATTCTCAACCGTACAAAATAAAGCCAGAGATTTCTGATTTTGTATATGAAACAAAAAATCTTGATTTATCTTTGTATGAATGCATTTTTCTCTGAAACTATGCAAGATAATAAAACGAAAATTCAACAGATTATTTTTGAAAGTAGGGCGAGGTCAAATATGGTAAGTAATTGTCAACAAAATATTTGGTTCATGTTTTATTTACAATTAAAATGTTAGTTTTCTATTTGCAGCTTAAAAAATTTCCTTAGAAACTTTGTAATTCCAAACTTTCAGCGATATTAGAGAACTCAAAAGTAATTTCAAATGTCCAAAAAACTTTTTCTTCTGGTGTGGTTGAACTTCTAACTGATAATTTTGGCATTTTCTAGTTCCTTAGTTTCATAGTTTTTTGTAAAATCTCAACCGTACAAAGAAAACCCTTAGATATCTGATTTTGTATATGAAACAAAAAATCTTGATTTATCTTTGTATGAATGCAATTTTTCTGAAACTATGCAAGATACTGAAACGAAAATTTAACAGATTATTCTTGAAGGTACGGCGAGTTCAAATATGGTCAGCAATTGTCAACAAAATATTTGGTTCATGTTTTATTCACAATTGAAATGTTAGTTTTCATTTTGTAGCTTGAAAAAAATTCCTTAAAAACTTTGTAATTTCAAACTTTCAGCGGCATTAGAGAACTCAAACGTGTTTTTAAATATTCCCAAAAACTTGTTTTTCTGGTTTGATTGACTTTGTAATTGATAATTTTGACTTTTTCTAGTTCCTTAGTTTCATAGTTTTTTTGTAAAATGTCAACCGTACAAAGTAAAAGCTTAGATTTCTGTTTTTGTATTTGAAACAAAAAATCTTGATTTATCTTTGTATGAATGCAATTTTCTCTGAAACTATGCAAGATACTGAAACGAAAATTCAACAGATTATTTTTAAAGGTACGGCGATTTCAAATATGGTCAGCACTTGTCAACAAAATATTTGGTTAATGTTTTATTCACAGTTGAAATGTTAGTTTTCAATTTGCAGCTTGAAAAGATTCCTCAAAAACTTTGTAATTTCAAACTTTCAGCGGCATTAGAGAACTCAAAATTGTTTTTAAATGTCCTAAAAACTTGTTTTTCTGGTGTGGTTGACTTTCTAATTGATAATTTTGCCTTTTTCTAGTTCCTTACTTTCATAGTTTTTTGTAAAATCTCAACAGTACAAGGAAAACCCTTAGATATCTGATTTTGTATATGAAACAAAAAATCTTGATTTATCTTTGTATGAATGCAATTTCTCTGAAACTATGCAAGATACTGAAACGAAAATTCAACAAATTATTTTTGAAGGTACGGCGATTTCAAATATGGTCAGCACTTGTCAACAAAATATTTGGTTAATGTTTTATTCACAGTTGAAATGTTAGTTTTCAATTTGCAGCTTGAAAAAATTCCTCAAAAACTTTGTAATTTCAAACTTTCAGCGGCATTAGAGAACTCAAAATTGTTTTTAAATGTTCTAAAAACTTGTTTTTCTGGTGTGGGTGACTTTCTAATTCATAATTTTGACTTTTTCTAGTTCCTTAATTTCATAGTTTTTTGTAAAATCTCAACCGTACAAAGTAAACCCTTAGATTTCTGTTTTTGTATATGAAACAAAAAATCTTGATTTATCTTTGTATGAATGCAATTTTCTCTGAAACTATGCAAGATACTGAAACGAAAATTCAACAGATTTCTCTTGAAGGTACGGCAAGTTCAAATATGGTCAACAATTGTCAACAAAATATTTGGTTCATGTTTTATTTACAATTGAAATGTTAGTTTTCAATTTGCAGCTTAAAAAATTTCCTTAAAAACCTTGTAATTTCAAACTTTCAGCGATATTAGAGAAATCAAAAGTGTTTTCAAATGTCCAAAAAACTTTTTCTTCTGGTGTGGTTCACTTTCCAATTGATAATTTTGACTTTTTCTAGTTCCTTAGTTTCAAAGTTTTTTGTAAAATCTCAACCGTACAAAGTAAACCCTTAGATTTCTGTTTTTGTATATGAAACAAAAAATCTTGATTTATCTTTGTATGAATGCAATTTTTTCTGAAACTATGCAAGATACTGAAACGAAAATTCAACAGATTGTTTTTGAAGGTACGGCAAGTTTAAATATGGTCAGCAATTGTCAACAAAATATTTGGTTCATGTTTTATTTACAATTGAAATGTTAGTTTTCAATTTGCAGCTTGAAAAAATTCCTCAAAAACTTTGTAATTTCAAACTTTCAGCGGCATTAGAGAACACAAAAGTGTTTTTAAAGGTCCTAAAAACTTGTTTTTCTGGTGTGGTTGACTTTCTAATTGGTAATTTTGACTATTTCTAGTTCCTTAGTTTCATAGTTTTTTGTAAAATCTCAACCGTACAAAATAAAGCCAGAGATTTCTGATTTTGTATATGAAACAAAAAATCTTGATTTATATTTGTATGAATGCATTTTTCTCTAAAACTATGCAAGATACTCAAACGAAAATTCAACAGATTATTTTTGAAAGTACGGCCAGTTCAAATATGGTCAGCAATTGTCAACAAAATATTTGGTTCATGTTTTATTTACAATTGAAATGTTAGTTTTCTATTTGCAGCTTAAAAAATTTCCTTTAATACTTTGTAATTTCAAACTTTCAGCGGCATTAGAGAACTCAAAAGTGTTTTTAAATGTTCTAAAAACTTGTTTTTCTGGTGTGGGTGACTTTCTAATTGATAATTTTGACTTTTTCTAGTTCCTTAGTTTCATAGTTTTTTGTAAAATCTCAACCGTACAAAGTAAACCCTTAGATTTCTGTTTTTGTATATGAAACAAAAAATCTTGATTTATCTTTGTATGAATGCAATTTTCTCTGAAACTATGCAAGATACTGAAACGAAAATTCAACAGATTATTCTTGAAGGTACGGCGAGTTCAAATATGGTCAGCAATTGTCAACAAAATATTTGGTTCGTGTTTTATTTACAATTGAAATGTTAGTTTTCAATTTGCAGCTTGAAAAAATTCCTCAAAAACTTTGTAGTTTCAAACTTTCAGCGGCATTAGAGAACTCAAAAGTGTTTTTAAATGTTCTAAAAACTTGTTTTTCTGGTGTGGGTGACTTTCTAATTGATAATTTTGACTTTTTCTAGTTCCTTAGTTTCATTATTTTTTTGTAAAATCTCAACCGTACAAAGTAAACCCTTAGATTTCTGTTTTTGTATATGAAACAAAAAATCTTGATTTATCTTTGTATGAATGCAATTTTCTCTGAAACTATGCAAGATACTGAAACGAAAAATCAACAGATTATTCTTGAAGGTACGGCGAGATCAAATATGGTCAGCAATTGTCAACAAAATATTTGGTTAATGTTTTATTCACAGTTGAAATGTTAGTTTTCAATTCGCAGCTTGAAAAAATTCCTCAAAAACTTTGTAGTTTCAAACTTTCAGCGGCATTAGAGAACTCAAAAATGTTTTTAAATGTCCCAAAAACTTATTTTTCTGGTGTGGTTGACCTTCTAATTGAAAATTTTGACCTTTTCTAGTTCCTTAGCTTAATAGTTTTTTGTAAAATCTCAACCGTACAAAGTAAACCCTTAGATTTCTGTTTTTGTATATGAAACAAAAAATCTTGATTTATCTTTGTATGAATGCAATTTTCTCTGAAACTATGCAAGATACTGAAACGACAATTCAACAGATTATTCTTGAAGGTACTGCGAGTTCAAATATGGTCAGTAATTGTGAACAAAATGTTTGGTTCATGTTTTATTAGCAATTGAAATGTTAATTTTCTATATGCAGCTTAAAAAATGTATTTTAAAAACTTTGTAATTTCAAACTTTCAGCGGTAATAGAGAACTAAAAAGTGTTTTTAAATGTCCTAAAAACTTGTTTTTCTGGTGTGGTTGACCTTCTCATTGATAATTTTGACTTTCTCCATTTCCTTAGTTTCATAGTTTTTTGTAAAATCTCAACCGTACAAAGTAACCGCTGAGATTTCTGTTTTTGTAAATGAAACAAAAAATCTTGATTTATCTTTGTATGAATGCAATTTTCTCTGAAACTATGCACGATACTGAAACGAAAATTCAACAGATTATTCTTGAAGGTACGGCAAGTTTTGAATATTGTCAGCAATTGCCAGAAAAGTATTTGGTTCATGTTTTATTCACAATTGAAATGTTAGTTTTCTATTTGCAGCTTAAAAATTTTCCATAAAAACTTTGTAATTTCAAACTTTCAGCGGCATTAGAGAATTCAAAAGTGTTTTTAAATGTCCCAAAAATTTGTTTTTCTGTTGTGATTGACTTTCTAATTGATAATTTTGACTTTTTCTAGTTCCTTAGTTTCATAGTTTTTTTGTAAAATCTCAACCGTACAAAGTAAAACCTTAGATTTCTGATTGTGTATATAAAACAAAATACCTTGATTTATCTTTGTATGAATGCAATTTTCTCTGCAATTATGCAAGAAACTGAAACGAAAATTCAACAGATTATTCTTGAAGGTACTGCGAGTTCAAATATGGTCAGTAATTGTAAACAAAATGTTTGGTTCATGTTTAATTAGCAATTGAAATGTTAGTTTTCTATTTGCAGCTTAAAAAATTTCCTTAAAAACTTTGTAATTTCAAACTTTCAGCGGTAATAGAGAACTCAAAAGTGTTTTTAAATGTTCTAAAAACTTATTTTTCTGGTGTGGTTGACCTTCTAATTGATAATTTTGACTTTTTCTAGTTCCTCAGTTTCATAGTTTTTTGTAAAATCTCAACCGTACAAAGTAAACCCTGAGATTTCTGTTTTTGTATATGAAACAAAAAATCTTGATTTATCTTTGTATGAATGCAATTTTCTCTGAAACTATGCAAGATACTGAAACGAAAATTCAACAGATTATTCTTGAAGGTACGGCAAGTTTTGAATATTGTCAGCAATTGCCAGAAAAGTATTTGGTTCATGTTTTATTCACAATTGAAATGTTAGTTTTCTATTTGCAGCTTAAAAATTTTCCATAAAAACTTTGTAATTTCAAACTTTCAGCGGCATTAGAGAATTCAAAAGTGTTTTTAAATGTCCCAAAAATTTGTTTTTCTGTTGTGATTGACTTTCTAATTGATAATTTTGACTTTTTCTAGTTCCTTAGTTTCAGAGTTTTTTTGTAAAATCTCAACCGTACAAAGTAAAACCTTAGATTTCTGATTATGTATATAAAACAAAATACCTTGATTCATCTTTGTATGAATGCAATTTTCTCTGCAATTATGCAAGAAACTGAAACGAAAATTCAACAGATTATTCTTGAAGGTACTGCGAGTTCAAATATGGTCAGTAATTGTAAACAAAATGTTTGGTTCATGTTTAATTAGCAATTGAAATGTTAGTTTTCTATTTGCAGCTTAAAAAATTTCCTTAAAAACTTTGTAATTTCAAACTTTCAGCGGTAATAGAGAACTCAAAAGTGTTATTAAATGTCCAAAAAACTTATTTTTCTGGTGTGGTTGACCTTCTAATTGATAATTTTGACTTTTTCTAGTTCCTTAGTTTCATAGTTTTTTGTAAAATCTCAACCGTACAAAGTAAACCCTGAGATTTCTATTTTTGTATATGAAGCAAAAAATCTTGATTTATCTTTGTATGAATGCAATTTTCTTTGAAACTATGCAAGATACTTAAACGAAAATTCAACAGATTATTCTTGAAGGTACGGCAAGTTTAAATTTTGTCAGCAATTGTCAACAAAATTTTTGGTTCATGTTTTATTCACAATTGAAATGTTAGTTTTCAATTTGCAGCTTGAAAAAATTCCTCAAAAACTTTGTAATTTCAAACTTTCAGCGGCATTAGAGAACTCAAAAGTGTTTTTAAATGTCCCAAAAACTTCTTTTTCTGGTGTGGGTGACTTTCTAATTGATAATTTTGACTTTTTCTAGTTCCTTAGTTTCTTAGTTTTTTGTAAAATCTCAACCGTACAAAGTAAACCCTTAGATTTCTGTTTTTGTGTATGAAACAAAAAATCTTGATTGATCTTTGTATGAATGCAATTTTCTCTGAAACTATGCAAGATACTGAAACGAAAATTCAACAGATTTTTCTTGAAGGTACGGCAAGTTCAAATATGTTCAGCAATTGCCAAAAAAAATTTGGTTCATGTTTCATTCAAAATTGAAATGTTAGTTTTCTATTTGCAGTTTAAAAAAATTACTTAAAAACTTTGTAATTTCAAACTTTCAGCGGCTTTAGAAAACTCAAAAGTGTTTTTAAATGTCCTAAAAACTTGTTTTTCTGGTGTGGCTGACTTTCTAATTGATAATTTTGACTTTTTCTAGTTCCTTAGTTTAGTAGTTTTTTGTACAATCTCAACCGTACAAAGTAAAACCTTAGATTTCTGATATTGTATATGAAACAAAAAATCTTGATTTATCTTTGTATGAATGCAATTTTCTCTGAAACTATGCAAGATACTGAAACGAAAATTCAACAGATTATTCTTGAAGGTACGGTAAGTTTTGAATATTGTCAGCAATTGCCAAAAAAGTATTTGGTTCATGTTTTATTCACAATTGAAATGTTAGTTTTCTATTTGCAGCTTAAAAAATTTCCTTAAAAACTTTGTAATTTCAAACTTTCAGCGGCATTAGAGAATTCCAAAGTGTTTTTAAATATCCCAAAAATTTGTTTTTCTGGTGTGGGTGACTTTCTAATTGATCATTTTGACTTTTTCTAGTTCCTTAGTTTGATAGTTTTTTGTGAAATCTCAACCATACAAAGTAAAACCTTAGATTTCTGATTTTGTATATGAAACAAAAAATCTTGATTTATATTTGTATGAATGCAATTTTCTCTGAAACTATGCAAGATACTGAAACGAAAATTTCACAGATTATTTTTGAAGGTACGGCAAGTTAAAATATGGTCATCAATTGTCAACAAAATATTTGGTTCATGGTTTATTCACAATTGAAATGTTCACAGTTTTCACAGTTTTCAGTTTGCAGCTTAAAAAATTTCCTTAAAAACTTTGTAATTTCACAATTTCAGAGGCATTAGAGAACGCGAAAGTGTTTTTAAATGTCCCAAAAACTTGTTCTTCTGGTGTGGTTGACTTTCTAATTGATAATTTTGACTTTTTCTAGTTCCTTAGTTTCATAGTTTTTTGTAAAAGCTCAACCGTACAAAGTAAACCCTTAATTTTCTGATTTTGTATATGAAGCAAACAATATATTTGTATGAATGCAATTTTCTCTGAAACTATGCAAGATACTGAAACGAAAATTTCACAGATTATTCTTGAAGGTACGGCAAGTTAAAATATGGTCATTAATTGTCAACAAAATATTTGGTTCATGTTTTATTTACAATTGAAATGTTGGTTTTCAATTTGCAGCTTGAAGAAATTCCTCAAAAACTTTGTAATTTCAAACTTTGAGCGGCATTAGAGAACTCAAAAGTGTTTTTGAATGTCCCATAAACTTGTTTTTTTGGTGTGGTTGACTTTCTAATTGATAATTTTGACTTTTTCTAGTTCCTTAGTTTCATAGTTTTTTGTAAAATCTCAACCGTACAAAGTAAACCCTTAGATTTCTGATTTTGTATATGAAACAAAATATCTTGATTTATCTTTGTATGAATGCAAATTTCTCTGAAATTATGCAAGAAACTGAAACGAAAATTCAACAGATTATTCTTGAAGGTACGGCGAGTTCGAATATGGTCAGCAATTGTCAACAAAATATTTGGTTCATGTTTTATTCACAATTGAAATGTTAGTTTTCAATTTGCAGCTTGAAAAAAATCCTCAAAAACTTTGTAATTTCAAACTTTCAGCGGCATTAGAGAACTCATAAGTGTTTTTAAATGTCCTAAAACTTGTTTTTCTGGTGTGGTTGACTTTCTAATTAATAATTTTGACTTTTTCTAGTTCCTTAGTTTCAAAGTTTTTTTGTAAAATCTCAACCGTACAAAGTAAAACCTTACATTTCTGATATTGTATATGAAACAAAAAATCTTGATTTATCTTTGTATGAATGCAATTTTCTCTGAAATTATGCAAGAAACTGAAACGAAAATTCAACAGATTATTCTTGAAGGTACGGCGAGTTCGAATATGGTCAGCAATTGTCAACAAAATATTTGGTTCATGTTTTATTCACAATTGAAATGTTAGTTTTCAATTTGCAGCTTGAAAAAAATCCTCAAAAACTTTGTAATTTCAAACTTTCAGCGGCATTAGAGAACTCAAAAGTGTTTTTAAATGTCCCAAAAACTTGCTTTTCTGGTGTGGTTGACTTTCTAATTGATAATTTTGACCTTTTCTAGTTCCTTAGTTTCATAGTTTTGTGTAAAATCTCAACCGTACAAAGTAAAACCTTCGATTTCTGTTTTTGTATATGAAACAAAAATCTTGATTTATCTTTGTATGAATGCAATTCTCTCTGAAACTATGCAAGATACTGAAACGAAAATTCAACAGATTATTCTTGAAGGTACTGCGAGTTCAAGTATGGTCAGTAATTGTGAACAAAATGTTTGGTTCATGTTTAATTAGCAATTGAAATGTTAGTTTTCTATTTGCAGCTTAAAAAATTTCCTTAAAAACTTTGTAATTTCAAACTTTCAGCGGTAATAGAGAACTCAAAAGTGTTTTTAAATGTCCAAAAAACTTATTTTTCTGGTGTGGTTGACCTTCTAATTGATAATTTTGATTTTTTCTAGTTCCTTAGTTTCATAGTTTTTTGTAAAATCTCAACCGTACAAAGTAACCCCTGAGATTTCTGTTTTTGTATATGAAACAAAAAATCTTGATTTATCTTTGTATGAACGCAATTTTCTCTGAAACTATGCAAGATACTGAAACGCAAATTGAACAGATTATTCTTGAAGGTACGGTAAGTTTAAATATTGTCAGCAATTGCCAAAAAAAATATTTGGTTCATGGTTTATTCACAATTGAAATGTTAGTTTTCTATTTGCAGCTTAAAAAATTTCCTTAAAATCTTTGTAATTTCAAACTTTCAGCGGCATTAGAGAACTCGAAAGCGTTTTTAAATGTCCCAAAAACTTGTTTTTCTTGTGTGGTTGACTTTCTAATTGATAATTTTGACTTTTTCTAGTTCCTTAGTTTCATAGTTTTGTGTGAAATCTCAACCGTACAAAGTAAACCATTTGATTTCTGTTTTTGTATATGAAACAAAAAATCTTGATTTATCTTTGTATGAACGCAATTTTCTCTGAAACTATGCAAGATACTGAAACGAAAATTTCACAGATTATTTTTGAAGGTACGGCAAGTTAAAATATGGTCATCAATTGTCAACAAAATATTTGGTTCATGGTTTATTCACAATTGAAATGTTCACAGTTTTCACAGTTTTCAGTTTGCAGCTTAAAAAATTTCCTTAAAAACTTTGTAATTTCACAATTTCAGAGGCATTAGAGAACGCGAAAGTGTTTTTAAATGTCCCAAAAACTTGTTCTTCTGGTGTGGTTGACTTTCTAATTGATAATTTTGACTTTTTCTAGTTCCTTAGTTTCATAGTTTTTTGTAAAAGCTCAACCGTACAAAGTAAACCCTTAATTTTCTGATTTTGTATATGAAGCAAACAATATATTTGTATGAATGCAATTTTCTCTGAAACTATGCAAGATACTGAAACGAATATTTCACAGATTATTCTTGAAGGTACGGCAAGTTAAAATATGGTCATTAATTGTCAACAAAATATTTGGTTCATGTTTTATTTACAATTGAAATGTTGGTTTTCAATTTGCAGCTTGAAGAAATTCCTCAAAAACTTTGTAATTTCAAACTTTGAGCGGCATTAGAGAACTCAAAAGTGTTTTTGAATGTCCCATAAACTTGTTTTTTTGGTGTGGTTGACTTTCTAATTGATAATTTTGACTTTTTCTAGTTCCTTAGTTTCATAGTTTTTTGTAAAATCTCAACCGTACAAAGTAAACCCTTAGATTTCTGATTTTGTATATGAAACAAAATATCTTGATTTATCTTTGTATGAATGCAAATTTCTCTGAAATTATGCAAGAAACTGAAACGAAAATTCAACAGATTATTCTTGAAGGTACGGCGAGTTCGAATATGGTCAGCAATTGTCAACAAAATATTTGGTTCATGTTTTATTCACAATTGAAATGTTAGTTTTCAATTTGCAGCTTGAAAAAAATCCTCAAAAACTTTGTAATTTCAAACTTTCAGCGGCATTAGAGAACTCATAAGTGTTTTTAAATGTCCTAAAACTTGTTTTTCTGGTGTGGTTGACTTTCTAATTAATAATTTTGACTTTTTCTAGTTCCTTAGTTTCAAAGTTTTTTTGTAAAATCTCAACCGTACAAAGTAAAACCTTACATTTCTGATATTGTATATGAAACAAAAAATCTTGATTTATCTTTGTATGAATGCAATTTTCTCTGAAATTATGCAAGAAACTGAAACGAAAATTCAACAGATTATTCTTGAAGGTACGGCGAGTTCGAATATGGTCAGCAATTGTCAACAAAATATTTGGTTCATGTTTTATTCACAATTGAAATGTTAGTTTTCAATTTGCAGCTTGAAAAAAATCCTCAAAAACTTTGTAATTTCAAACTTTCAGCGGCATTAGAGAACTCAAAAGTGTTTTTAAATGTCCCAAAAACTTGCTTTTCTGGTGTGGTTGACTTTCTAATTGATAATTTTGACCTTTTCTAGTTCCTTAGTTTCATAGTTTTGTGTAAAATCTCAACCGTACAAAGTAAAACCTTCGATTTCTGTTTTTGTATATGAAACAAAAATCTTGATTTATCTTTGTATGAATGCAATTCTCTCTGAAACTATGCAAGATACTGAAACGAAAATTCAACAGATTATTCTTGAAGGTACTGCGAGTTCAAGTATGGTCAGTAATTGTGAACAAAATGTTTGGTTCATGTTTAATTAGCAATTGAAATGTTAGTTTTCTATTTGCAGCTTAAAAAATTTCCTTAAAAACTTTGTAATTTCAAACTTTCAGCGGTAATAGAGAACTCAAAAGTGTTTTTAAATGTCCAAAAAACTTATTTTTCTGGTGTGGTTGACCTTCTAATTGATAATTTTGATTTTTTCTAGTTCCTTAGTTTCATAGTTTTTTGTAAAATCTCAACCGTACAAAGTAACCCCTGAGATTTCTGTTTTTGTATATGAAACAAAAAATCTTGATTTATCTTTGTATGAACGCAATTTTCTCTGAAACTATGCAAGATACTGAAACGCAAATTGAACAGATTATTCTTGAAGGTACGGTAAGTTTAAATATTGTCAGCAATTGCCAAAAAAAATATTTGGTTCATGGTTTATTCACAATTGAAATGTTAGTTTTCTATTTGCAGCTTAAAAAATTTCCTTAAAATCTTTGTAATTTCAAACTTTCAGCGGCATTAGAGAACTCGAAAGCGTTTTTAAATGTCCCAAAAACTTGTTTTTCTTGTGTGGTTGACTTTCTAATTGATAATTTTGACTTTTTCTAGTTCCTTAGTTTCATAGTTTTGTGTGAAATCTCAACCGTACAAAGTAAACCATTTGATTTCTGTTTTTGTATATGAAACAAAAAATCTTGATTTATCTTTGTATGAACGCAATTTTCTCTGAAACTATGCAAGATACTGAAACGCAAATTCAACAGATTATTCTTGAAGGTACGGCAAGTTTAAATATTGTCAGAAATTGCCAAAAAAATATTTGGTTCATGGTTTATTCACAATTGAAATGTTAGTTTTCTATTTGCAGCTTAAAAAATTTCCTTAAAAACTTTGTAATTTCAAACTTTCAGCGGTAATAGAGAACTCAAAAGTGTTTTTAAATGTCCAAAAAACTTATTTTTCTGGTGTGGTTGACCTTCTAATTGATAATTTTGATTTTTTCTAGTTCCTTAGTTTCATAGTTTTTTGTAAAATCTCAACCGTACAAAGTAACCCCTGAGATTTCTGTTTTTGTATATGAAACAAAAAATCTTGATTTATCTTTGTATGAACGCAATTTTCTCTGAAACTATGCAAGATACTGAAACGCAAATTGAACAGATTATTCTTGAAGGTACGGTAAGTTTAAATATTGTCAGCAATTGCCAAAAAAAATATTTGGTTCATGGTTTATTCACAATTGAAATGTTAGTTTTCTATTTGCAGCTTAAAAAATTTCCTTAAAATCTTTGTAATTTCAAACTTTCAGCGGCATTAGAGAACTCGAAAGCGTTTTTAAATGTCCCAAAAACTTGTTTTTCTTGTGTGGTTGACTTTCTAATTGATAATTTTAACTTTTTCTAGTTCCTTAGTTTCATAGTTTTGTGTGAAATCTCAACCGTACAAAGTAAACCATTTGATTTCTGTTTTTGTATATGAAACAAAAAATCTTGATTTATCTTTGTATGAACGCAATTTTCTCTGAAACTATGCAAGATACTGAAACGCAAATTCAACAGATTATTCTTGAAGGTACGGCAAGTTTAAATATTGTCAGAAATTGCCAAAAAAATATTTGGTTTATGGTTTATTCACAATTGAAATGTTAGTTTTCTATTTGCAGCTTAAAAAATTTCCTTAAAATCTTTGTAATTTCAAACTTTCAGCGGCATTAGAGAACTCGAAAGCGTTTTTAAATGTCCCAAAAACTTGATTTTCTTGTGTGGTTGACTTTCTAATTGATAATTTTGACTTTTTCTAGTTCCTTAGTTTCATAGTTTTGTGTGAAATCTCAACCGTACAAAGTAAACCATTTGATTTCTGTTTTTGTATATGAAACAAAAAATCTTGATTTATCTTTGTATGAACGCAATTTTCTCTGAAACTATGCAAGATACTTAAACGAACATTCAACAGATCATTCTTGAAACTACGGCAAGTTCAAATATGGTCAGCAAATGTCAAAAAAATATTTGGTTCATGTTTTATTCACAAATGAAATGTTAGCTTTCTATTTGCAGCTTAAAAAATTTCCTTAAAAACTTTGTAATTTCAAACTTTCAGCGGCATTAGAGAACTCAAAAGTGTTTTTAAATGTCCCAAAAACTTGCTTTTCTGGTGTGGTTGACTCTCTAATTGACAATTTTGACCTTTACTAGTTCCTTAGTTTCATAGTTTTTTGTAAAATCTCAACCGTACAAAGTAAAACCTTAGATTTCTGATTTTGTATATGAAACAAAAAATTTTGATTTATCTTTGTATGAATGCAATTTGCTCTGAAACTATGCAAGATACTGAAACGAAAATTCAACAGATTATTCTTGAAGGAACGGCGAGTTCAAATATGGTCAGCAATTGTCAACAAAATTTTTGGTTCATGTTTTTTTTACAATTGAAATGTTAGTTTTCATATTGTAGCTTAAAAAATTTCCTTAAAAACTTTGTAATTTCAAACTTTCAGCGGCATTAGAGAACTCAAAAGTGTTTTTAAATGTCCTAAAAACTTATTTTTCTGGTGTGGTTGACCTTCTAATTGATAATTTTGATTTTTTCTAGTTCCTTAGTTTCATAGTTTTTTGTAAAATCTCAACCGTACAAAGTAACCCCTGAGATTTCTGTTTTTGTATATGAAACAAAAAATCTTGATTTATCTTTGTATGAACGCAATTTTCTCTGAAACTATGCAAGATACTGAAACGCAAATTGAACAGATTATTCTTGAAGGTACGGTAAGTTTAAATATTGTCAGCAATTGCCAAAAAAAATATTTGGTTCATGGTTTATTCACAATTGAAATGTTAGTTTTCTATTTGCAGCTTAAAAAATTTCCTTAAAATCTTTGTAATTTCAAACTTTCAGCGGCATTAGAGAACTCGAAAGCGTTTTTAAATGTCCCAAAAACTTGTTTTTCTTGTGTGGTTGACTTTCTAATTGATAATTTTGACTTTTTCTAGTTCCTTAGTTTCATAGTTTTGTGTGAAATCTCAACCGTACAAAGTAAACCATTTGATTTCTGTTTTTGTATATGAAACAAAAAATCTTGATTTATCTTTGTATGAACGCAATTTTCTCTGAAACTATGCAAGATACTGAAACGCAAATTCAACAGATTATTCTTGAAGGTACGGCAAGTTTAAATATTGTCAGAAATTGCCAAAAAAATATTTGGTTCATGGTTTATTCACAATGGAAATGTTAGTTTTCTATTTGCAGCTTAAAAAATTTCCTTAAAATCTTTGTAATTTCAAACTTTCAGCGGCATTAGAGAACTCGAAAGCGTTTTTAAATGTCCCAAAAACTTGATTTTCTTGTGTGGTTGACTTTCTAATTGATAATTTTGACTTTTTCTAGTTCCTTAGTTTCATAGTTTTGTGTGAAATCTCAACCGTACAAAGTAAACCATTTGATTTCTGTTTTTGTATATGAAACAAAAAATCTTGATTTATCTTTGTATGAACGCAATTTTCTCTGAAACTATGCAAGATACTGAAACGAACATTCAACAGATCATTCTTGAAAGTACGGCAAGTTCAAATATGGTCAGCAAATGTCAAAAAAATATTTGGTTCATGTTTTATTCACAAATGAAATGTTAGCTTTCTATTTGCAGCTTAAAAAATTTCCTTAAAAACTTTGTAATTTCAAACTTTCAGCGGCATTAGAGAACTCAAAAGTGTTTTTAAATGTCCCAAAAACTTGCTTTTCTGGTGTGGTTGACTCTCTAATTGACAATTTTGACCTTTACTAGTTCCTTAGTTTCATAGTTTTTTGTAAAATCTCAACCGTACAAAGTAAAACCTTAGATTTCTGATTTTGTATATGAAACAAAAAATTTTGATTTATCTTTGTATGAATGCAATTTGCTCTGAAACTATGCAAGATACTGAAACGAAAATTCAACAGACTATTCTTGAAGGAACGGCGAGTTCAAATATGGTCAGCAATTGTCAACAAAATATTTGGTTCATGTTTTTTTTACAATTGAAATGTTAGTTTTCATATTGTAGCTTAAAAAATTTCCTTAAAAACTTTGTAATTTCAAACTTTCAGCGGCATTAGAGAACTCAAA
Source organism: Rhopilema esculentum (assembly GCF_057945365.1). Taxonomy (NCBI): domain Eukaryota; kingdom Metazoa; phylum Cnidaria; class Scyphozoa; order Rhizostomeae; family Rhizostomatidae; genus Rhopilema; species Rhopilema esculentum. The sequence goes on from NW_028300847.1 coordinate 247,598, forward strand.
AGTGTTTTTAAATGTCCTAAAAACTTATTTTTCTGGTGTGGTTGACCTTCTAATTGATAATTTTGACTTTTCCTAGTTCCTTAGTTTCATAGTTTTGTGTAAAATCTCAACCGTACAAAGTAAAACCTTAGATTTCTGATTTTGTATATCAAACAAAAAATCTTGATTTATCTTTGTATGAATGCAATTTGCTCTGAAACTATGCAAGATACTGAAACGAAAATTTAACAGATTATTCTTGAAGGTACGGCGAGTTCAAATATGGTCAGCAATTGTCAACAAAATATTTGATTCATGTTTTTTTCACAATTGAAATGTTAGTTTTCATATTGTAGCTTGAAAAAATTCTTCAAATACTTTGTAATTTCAAAATTTCAGCGGCATTAGAGAACTCAAAAGTGTTTTTAAATGTCCCAAAAACTTGTTTTTCTGGTGTGATTGACTTTCTAATTGATAATTTTGACTTTTTCTAGTTCATTTCAGCGCTTTCAGCGGCATTAGAGAACTCAAAAGTGTTTTTAAATGTCCCAAAAACTTGCTTTTCTGGTGTGGTTGACTTTCTAATTGATAATTTTGACCTTTTCTAGTTCCTTAGTTTCATAGTTTTGTGTAAAATCTCAACCGTACAAAGTAAAACCTTCGATTTCTGTTTTTGTATATGAAACAAAAATCTTGATTTATCTTTGTATGAATGCAATTCTCTCTGAAACTATGCAAGATACTGAAACAAAAATTCAACAGATTATTCTTGAAGGTACTGCGAGTTCAAATATGGTCAGTAATTGCGAACAAAATGTTTGGTTCATGTTTAATTAGCAATTGAAATGTTAGTTTTCTATTTGCAGCTTAAAAAATTTCCTTAAAAACTTTGTAATTTCAAACTTTCAGCGGTAATAGAAAACTCAAAAGTGTTTTTAAATGTCCAAAAAACTTATTTTTCTGGTGTGGTTGACCTTCTAATTGATAATTTTGATTTTTTCTAGTTCCTTAGTTTCATAGTTTTTTGTAAAATCTCAACCGTACAAAGTAACCCCTGAGATTTCTGTTTTTGTATATGAAACAAAAAATCTTGATTTATCTTTGTATGAACGCAATTTTCTCTGAAACTATGCAAGATACTGAAACGCAAATTGAACAGATTATTCTTGAAGGTACGGCAAGTTTAAATATTGTCAGCAATTGCGAAAAAAAATATTTGGTTCATGGTTTATTGACATTTGAAATGTTAGTTTTCTATTTGCAGCTTAAAAAATTTCCTTAAAACCTTTGTAATTTCAAACTTTCAGCGGCATTAGAGAACTCGAAAGCGTTTTTAAATGTCCCAAAAACTTGTTTTTCTTGTGTGGTTGACTTTCTAATTGATAATTTTGACTTCTTCTAGTTCCTTAGTTTCATAGTTTTGTGTGAAATCTCAACCGTACAAAGTAAACCATTTGATTTCTGTTTTTGTATATGAAACAAAAAATCTTGATTTATCTTTGTATGAACGCAATTTTCTCTGAAACTATGCAAGATACTGAAACGCAAATTCAACAGATTATTCTTGAAGGTACGGCAAGTTTAAATATTGTCAGAAATTGCCAAAAAAATATTTGGTTCATGGTTTATTCACAATTGAAATGTTAGTTTTCTATTTGCAGCTTAAAAAATTTCCTTAAAAACTTTGTAATTTTAAACTTTCAGCGGCATTAGAGAACTCGAAAGCGTTTTTAAATGTCCCAAAAACTTGTTTTTCTTGTGTGGTTGACTTTCTAAGTGATAATTTTGACTTTTTCTAGTTCCTTAGTTTCATAGTTTTGTGTGAAATCTAAACCGTACAAAGTAAACCATTTGATTTCTGTTTCTGTATATGAAACAAAAAATCTTGATTTATCTTTGTATGAATGCAATTTTCTCTGAAACTATGCAAGATACTGAAACGAACATTCAACAGATCATTCTTGAAGGTACGGCAAGCTCAAATGTGGTCAGCAAATGTCAAAAAAATATTTGGTTCATGTTTTATTCACAAATGAAATGTTAGCTTTCTATTTGCAGCTTAAAAAATTTCCTTAAAAACTTTGTAATTTCAAACTTTCAGCGGCATTAGAGAACTCAAAAGTGTTTTTAAATGTCCCAAAAACTTGCTTTTCTGGTGTGGTTGACTTTCTAATTGATAATTTTGACCTTTACTAGTTCCTTAGTTTCATAGTTTTTTGTAAAATCTCAACCGTACAAAGTAAAACCTTAGATTTCTTATTTTGTATATGAAACAAAAAATTTTGATTTATCTTTGTATGAATGCAATTTGCTTTGAAACTATGCAAGATACTGAAACGAAAATTCAACAGATTATTCTTGAAAGTACGGCGAGTTCAAATATGGTCAGCAATTGTCAACAAAATATTTGGTTCATGTTTTTTCACAATTGAAATGTTAGTTTTCATATCGTAGCTTGAAAAAATTCCTCAAATATTTTGTAATTTCAAAATTTCAGCGGCATTAGAGAACTCAAAAGTGTTTTTAAATGTCCCAAAAACTTGTTTTTCTGGTGTGGTTGACTTTCTAATTGATAATCTTGACTTTTTCTAGTTCCTTAGTTTCATAGTTTTGTGTAAAATCTCAACCGTACAAAGTAAACCCTTAGATTTCTGTTTTTGTATATGAAACAAAAATCTTGATTTATCTTTGTATGAATGCAATTCTCTCTGAAACTATGCAAGATACTGAAACGAAAATTCAACAGATTATTCTTGAAGGTACGGCGAGTTCAAATATGGTCAGCAATCGTCAACAAAATATTTGGTTCATGTTTTTTCACAATTGAAATGTTAGTTTTCATATTGTAGCTTGAAAAAATTCCTCAAATACTTTGTAATTTCAAAATTTCAGCGGCAGTTGAGAACTCAAAAGTGTTTTTAAATGTCCCAAAAACTTGTTCTTCTGGTGTGGTTGACTTTCTAATTGATAATTTTGACTTTTTCTAGTTCCTTAGTTTCATAGTTTTTTGTAAAATCTCAACCGTACAAAGAAAACCCTTAGATTTCTGTTTTTGTATATGAAACAAAAAATCTTGATTTATCTTTGTATGAATGCAATTTTCTCTGAAACTATGCAAGATACTGAAACGAAAATTCAACAGATTATTCTTGAAGGTACGGCGAGTTCAAATATGGTCAGCAATTGTCAACAAAATATTTGATTCATGTTTTTTTCACAATTGAAATGTTAGTTTTCATATTGTAGCTTGAAAAAATTCTTCAAATACTTTGTAATTTCAAAATTTCAGCGGCATTAGAGAACTCAAAAGTGTTTTTAAATGTCCCAAAAACTTGTTTTTCTGGTGTGATTGACTTTCTAATTGATAATTTTGACTTTTTCTAGTTCATTTCAGCGCTTTCAGCGGCATTAGAGAACTCAAAAGTGTTTTTAAATGTCCCAAAAACTTGCTTTTCTGGTTTGGTTGACTTTCTAATTGATAATTTTGACCTTTTCTAGTTCCTTAGTTTCATAGTTTTGTGTAAAATCTCAACCGTACAAAGTAAAACCTTCGATTTCTGTTTTTGTATATGAAACAAAAATCTTGATTTATCTTTGTATGAATGCAATTCTCTCTGAAACTATGCAAGATACTGAAACAAAAATTCAACAGATTATTCTTGAAGGTACTGCGAGTTCAAATATGGTCAGTAATTGCGAACAAAATGTTTGGTTCATGTTTAATTAGCAATTGAAATGTTAGTTTTCTATTTGCAGCTTAAAAAATTTCCTTAAAAACTTTGTAATTTCAAACTTTCAGCGGTAATAGAAAACTCAAAAGTGTTTTTAAATGTCCAAAAAACTTATTTTTCTGGTGTGGTTGACCTTCTAATTGATAATTTTGATTTTTTCTAGTTCCTTAGTTTCATAGTTTTTTGTAAAATCTCAACCGTACAAAGTAACCCCTGAGATTTCTGTTTTTGTATATGAAACAAAAAATCTTGATTTATCTTTGTATGAACGCAATTTTCTCTGAAACTATGCAAGATACTGAAACGCAAATTGAACAGATTATTCTTGAAGGTACGGCAAGTTTAAATATTGTCAGCAATTGCGAAAAAAAATATTTGGTTCATGGTTTATTGACATTTGAAATGTTAGTTTTCTATTTGCAGCTTAAAAAATTTCCTTAAAACCTTTGTAATTTCAAACTTTCAGCGGCATTAGAGAACTCGAAAGCGTTTTTAAATGTCCCAAAAACTTGTTTTTCTTGTGTGGTTGACTTTCTAATTGATAATTTTGACTTCTTCTAGTTCCTTAGTTTCATAGTTTTGTGTGAAATCTCAACCGTACAAAGTAAACCATTTGATTTCTGTTTTTGTATATGAAACAAAAAATCTTGATTTATCTTTGTATGAACGCAATTTTCTCTGAAACTATGCAAGATACTGAAACGCAAATTCAACAGATTATTCTTGAAGGTACGGTAAGTTTAAATATTGTCAGAAATTGCCAAAAAAATATTTGGTTCATGGTTTATTCACAATTGAAATGTTAGTTTTCTATTTGCAGCTTAAAAAATTTCCTTAAAAACTTTGTAATTTTAAACTTTCAGCGGCATTAGAGAACTCGAAAGCGTTTTTAAATGTCCCAAAAACTTGTTTTTCTGGTGTGGTTGACTTTCTAATTGATAATCTTGACTTTTTCTAGTTCCTTAGTTTCATAGTTTTGTGTAAAATCTCAACCGTACAAAGTAAACCCTTAGATTTCTGTTTTTGTATATGAAACAAAAATCTTGATTTATCTTTGTATGAATGCAATTCTCTCTGAAACTATGCAAGATACTGAAACGAAAATTCAACAGATTATTCTTGAAGGTACGGCGAGTTCAAATATGGTCAGCAATCGTCAACAAAATATTTGGTTCATGTTTTTTCACAATTGAAATGTTAGTTTTCATATTGTAGCTTGAAAAAATTCCTCAAATACTTTGTAATTTCAAAATTTCAGCGGCAGTTGAGAACTCAAAAGTGTTTTTAAATGTCCCAAAAACTTGTTCTTCTGGTGTGGTTGACTTTCTAATTGATAATTTTGACTTTTTCTAGTTCCTTAGTTTCATAGTTTTTTGTAAAATCTCAACCGTACAAAGAAAACCCTTAGATTTCTGTTTTTGTATATGAAACAAAAAATCTTGATTTATCTTTGTATGAATGCAATTTTCTCTGAAACTATGCAAGATACTGAAACGAAAATTCAACAGATTATTTTTGAAGTTACGGCAAGTTCAAACATGGTCAGCAATTGTCAACAAAATTTATACTAAAACAGACTGTTTTTTAATTCGTAGAAGTAATTTAATTCTATCAAGTTAGTGAAATAATGTAACGTTGTGTATAAAAGCAATGTTTCCTTTGCACTGATATTTTTCATAGGAATAAATTAAACAAAGGTAAATAGGTGCAGATCATTCAAAAAAACTTTAAAATTTGGTTCAAATGAATATCTAACTTACAAAATTACTCCTTTGGGTTCTCCGAGCCACTGCAAGCACAATTACTACAAACACTGGCGATAAACCAGGTCCTTAATACCAAAATGGAACTCCAAAATCTTTAATAACGCCAGTAAAAGTAATTTGTCAAGAGTAACATACCTTTCAAGCCGTTGCAAACCATCCACTCAAACTGCGCGCCAAAATCAAAGAGAAGACAAACTACCACTAGCAATCCTTCCTGAGGCCGTAACGCCAGGAAACGTTGTTATAGATGTATCACGAAATTCTCGTTTTATACTTTCCCAGAAAGATTCGACAGAAAAAATTATATTTGCATTTGCAATGGGCATGAAAAAAATATAATAACATTTCCTTTAAGCTTATTCAATATTAAATATTAAAATGCAGGTACGTTTTTTTATCATTTTATAAATTTAAAGGGGAACTGAAGTGAAAAATGAAAATCAATTATTTAGTAGTTTTCATCATGCTGATTTCGAATATCGACACGAAATTAGTGTTTTTCTTTTCGTTTTCCTGCATTCACCACGCGAAGTGTGAAATTTCTCCATTTCGGTGGCGGAGAGGTCTGGAGACAAGTTTCAGGCGCTGACGTAAAGTCGTGGACACGTGCCCCGATCGCAACGAAAACAACATTGTAGTAGGTAGTAGAGTGAATCGGAGGGAGGGAATTCGGTTAGTGGTTAGAATTTCAGTTCGCAATTTTCACGACAGCTCTTCAGGAATGACAACAGACTTAAGATCGAGCGACGATGAATTTGGAGCATGTGGTGGTGAAGTACTTGCCCTACCAAGGGCGAACGGGAACTGTGAAAGTGGCGATGAAGATTAGCCTAGGCCCGATGAGATCCCAGAGGATGAGGATGAATTATCTCTCGCGACATGCTCGTTTTGTCGGTAGAAATGAGGAAGTAAATCAATGGTACGTCGATCTTTGTTTCTTTTCTGACAATGAAGGCAAGAACAACTCAAACACAATTTCCTTATATCCTTATAAAAAGTAAGATACAACTGAGAATGTAGGCTACATATTATAATCTTTCCATTTCTAAAATCTGAAATAATAAGGATTATTACATGTTACAATTTAATAAATATTTGCTTTGATATAAAACGTTTATACATCGACCTAATCCACTTTGGTTTTAGAACTGGCTTGTTTTTTGTACATTGACAAGTATTATTAAATCTTACTGCAATTAAGATTTTTGGACTGATAATTCGAAAATGTCAAATATTTAATAGAATTGCATAAATATGCCTAAAATAGATTAATACCTAAAATTATATCCATTTTGCTAGGTATCTACAAACAGTGGCCGATCAATGGATGGTTTGCTGGTTTTTGGGTATTTGTGCTGGAAAAACTGGACAACTTTAAGTATGAATTTATCACAAAATGTAAAGAAAAGAACTTTAGTCAAAGAAGACAAGGGTTTCAAAATTATGCAGAGAGACAATGAAAATGCAAAAATCAGCTACCTACTACAAATACAGTGGAGTACAGGGTTATATACAGGGGTTATTCAAAGGGACCAGACTTTCAGTTCATAATAGCAAGAAGAGAAATTTAGAACTAGTGGGGTCATGTTATAAGTTAGAAATTTGTTAAAACTAGTGGGGCAATGGCCAAATCTTGTCAGCCCTAGGCCAAATCACTGATATTTTACTCACATCCAAATGTGTAGAATAGTTTGGATTTGATAAAGTTTTTCTCTTACAATAATGGTCCTGTACCACCTGCTTGGTAACATTTTTTATACATAATCAGAAGAAAATGTTTTACCTTCACAGTACAATGTTCTTTTAATGTATTCTGTCACTGCCTGTTGTTTAGATACACTGTTTTCAAATTTTGAGAATGAAGTTTTTTGGTGCCCAATGGTTATATTTTTCTGAAATTTGCTTCAACTCAACATTTTTCATAGAACAGTTATGAGATAGAAACCCTGACATATCTTTTGTTAAGATAAGGTCTTTTAATAAACTTGGAAACATATACATCATTTAATGGTTGTGCTTTAAATCCTTCTCCTTTATGTACATCCTGGTATGAATTGTTTTTTGTGCCTGGAGTTATACCAGAAAATGCTTTGATATCATGTTCTATAGACAAAGCATGAGAAATCATGTTTAAAGGGGTATTTCTGAGGTGGGGGACTACTTTTGTCTTTTTCAGCAAATCGGATTGTGTAGGTTCGGCAAGTTTCATGGCTTTAAAGCTAACAGAAATGGATTAACCATAGTTATGTCCTCTGAGTGCTGGGCACAGGACCCCCATTCTAAAACTAGCGAAAGAGGTATTTCTGAAATGGGGACCACTCAATCATTTTCTGCAAGTAAATTATGTGGGTTTGCCAAGTTTCATGGCTGTATAGTTAACAGAAATAGATTTACCATACTAATGTATTCTGAGTACTGGGCACAAGTACCCCAGTCTAAAAATAGCACAAGGGGTATTTCTGAGGGAGGGGACCATTCTTATCATTTTCAGCAAGTCAAATTGTGTCGGTTTGCCAAGTTTCATGGCTGTATAGTTAACAGAAATAGATTGACCATACTAACGTATTTTGAGTACTGGGCACAAGTACCCCAGTCTAAAAATAGCACAAGGGGTATTTCTGAGGATGGGGACCATTCTTATCATTTTCAGCAAGTCAAATTGTGTCGGTTTGCCAAGTTTCATGGTTGTATAGTTAACAGAAATAGATTGACCATACTAACGTATTTTGAGTACTGGGCACAAGTACCCCAGTCTAAAAATAGCACAAGGGGTATTTCTGAGGATGGGGACCATTCTTATCATTTTCAGCAAGTCAAATTGTGTCGGTTTGCCAAGTTTCATGGTTGTATAGTTAACAGAAATAGATTGACCATACTAACGTATTTTGAGTACTGGGCACAAGTACCCCAGTCTAAAAATAGCACAAGGGGTATTTCTGAGGATGGGGACCATTCTTATCATTTTCAGCAAGTCAAATTGTGTCGGTTTGCCAAGTTTCATGGTTGTATAGTTAACAGAAATAGATTTACCATACTAACGTATTTTGAGTACTGGGCACAAGTACCCCAGTCTAAAAATAGCACAAGGGGTATTTCTGAGGATGGGGACCATTCTTATCATTTTCAGCAAGTCAAATTGTGTCGGTTTGCCAAGTTTCATGGTTGTATAGTTAACAGAAATAGATTTACCATACTAACGTATTCTGAGTACTGGGCACAAGTACTCCAGGCTAAAAATAGCACAAGGGTTTTTTTCCCAAAATGATTCTATATTCTATCTTGTTACGCATACCGAATTCTATATTTTCACCAAGTTTCATGCTTTTATCACAATTTTCACGATTGTTATCTGTCATGAACCTTATCAAACTCACTACTACATTACATCAAAACATCTCTTCGTGTCCACCACTTTACGTCACAAGGTCACGTGACACAGTGGTCCGACCGCGTTCTCGCTCCGCCATCGATGAGGGCAAATTTCGACTTTAAAAACTTAATAACTTAAAAACTACATAACGTATTAAAAAAATTCAAACGGTTTTGGAATCAGCACGGGAACCTTTATCAGTGGTAAAAAAATCGTTTTTCACTTCAGTTCCCCTTTAAACAAGAGTAAGTAGAAAAAAAACAATTTATATTAATTTTATGTGTGGCATTTTAAGGTAGTTGTTTTCATTTATTATCGTCAGTCAATTTAGTATGACTGCAGTCAGGGGCCTAACTAGGCCAATAGGTTTAGAGGGAGGGGGGTGGAAAGGGTTCTTCCGTCTTTCTATAAGCACAAGGAAACGATGGGATTTTGTATATCAATTTTTAACATCATTATTTGTGGTGGCTGGGTACAATCATACTGAGATGGCATAATTTGTCATGGGCACTAGGATGGAAGGGGTTTTCCGACTCTCTGTAAGCAAAAAGAATCGGTAGGATTCTGTATATTAATTTTTAACATGGTTAATTGTGGTGGCTGGGTACAATCATAGTCATAACTATGGTACAATCATAATGAGGTGTCATCGTTTGACATGGGTTTCTGTCTTTCTATAAGCATATGGAATCGGTAGGATTCTGTGTATAAATTCTAAACATGATTATTTGTGGGGGCTGGGTACAATCATACTGACGTGGCATCGTTTGCCATGGGCACTTGGATAGAAGGGGTTTCCGTCTCTCTATAAGCACAAAGAATCCGTAGGATTCTGTGTATAAATTCTGAACATGGTTATTTGTGGGGGCTGGGTACAATCATATTGAGGTGGCAACGTTTGCCATGTGCACTTGGATAGAAGGGGTTTCCGTCTCTCTATAAGCACAAGGAATAGGTAGGATTCTGTGTATAAATTTTTAGCATGGTTATTTGTGGTGGCTGAATACAACTTCCTAGGTGGCATCGTTCGCCATGGGCACTTGGATAGAAGGGGTCTCAGTCTCTCTATAAGCACAAGAAATCGGTAGGATTCTGTGTGTAAATTTTTAACATGGTTATTTGTGGTGACTGGATACAACTTCCGAGGTGGCATCATTTGCCATGGGCATTTGGATAGAAGGGGTTTCCGTCTCTCTATAAGCACAAGGAATCGGTAGGATTCTGTGTGTTAATTTTTAACATGGTTTTTTGTGGTGGCTGGGTACAACTTCCGAGATGGCATCATTGGATAGAAGGGGTTTCCGACTCTCTATAAGCACGTTTGCAACCCAACATGTTTTGATACGTTTGATAGAAGACTGGAAGACTAGCCTTGACAATGGCTATTTCGTTGGTGCAGTCTTAATCGATCTTTCGAAAGCTTTCGATTGTATCCCATATGATTTGGTTATCGCCAAACTGCATGCGTATGGATTTGATGAAAATGCTCTAGTTCTAATTTATTCCTATCTCAAAAAACGAAATCAGTGTGTTCGGATAAACAATTCATACAGCTCTTTTCAAGAGGTTATGTCTGGTGTACCCCAGGGCTCTGTGCTAGGACCAGTCCTGTTCAATTTTTACATAAGTGACTTATTTCTACTCATAAAACAAGCAACGCTCTATAATTATGCAGACGACAATACACTTTCTTATTTTTCTAGAAACATGCGTGATCTTGTAAATACCTTGCAAAAAGAAACGGGAATTACCTTATCATGGTTAGAACAAAAGGAAAAGATTGGAAACCCTGAAAAATTTCATGCTTTAATTCTTAAGAAAAACAAGACAAATACTAGTGGAGAACAAATGATCATTAATGATCAAAAATTCAATCTGATGAGACCGTCAAGCTTTTTGGAGTAACGGATTACAAACTTGATTTCGACTCACATATTTCGAATCTTTGCAAAAAAGCTGCAACACAATTGAATGTTCTTTAAAGATTAAAGACGTTTATGGGTTTCCAGGAGATTGAAGTTTTTTTCCAGAGCTTCGTATATTCCAATTTCAGTTATTCTCCCTTGGTCTGGTATTTTTCATCGTCGAAATCATTACAGAAAATTGAACAAATACAAGAACGTGCCCTAAGATTTCTCTATAATGATCATACGAATAACTCCGAATAACTTAGCCCATCTTAGACCTAATTAAGAAATCAGAATAACTTAGGCCATGTAAGACCTAAGCAAACAACATTTGGATCCAAAAGTCTTATGTCAATCGGGCCACAGATTTGGAATGGCCTACCCAACGAGTTGAAATCCGCAGAAGATTTGAAGAGTTTTAAAAATCCAATAAAACAATGGGACGGACCGAATTGCAAATGCAGTGCCTGTCAGTTTCTGCCAGAAAATGCAATGTAATCTTTAATTTTGTATCCATAATTCCTTTTTATGTACTAACTGGTAGCTATATTCGATTTTGATTAGTTAACATTGTATATTTATGTATATATTGTTAGCTATTGTTTCTTATATCGAAATAAAAAAAATTACAACAACAAGGTGTCACACACTGGCATGCCGCCAACTTTGTGCAAGGTATTTCCTTAAGCCTTGGCCAAACTGGGCAACATTGTCGGGCAACATTCTCAAATTCCTAATGTTGCTCGAATGTTTGAACATGCTCAAACATTTTTCGGCAACATTTGTTGCTCAGCTCTATGTTGTCCAGTTTGGCCACATTGTCGGGCAACAATTCACCTTAATTTCCCATCTGAAAAACCAACGTGCACAGTGATGTATTGCAAAACAGTATGCTCTACTCGATTCAAATAAAATGGCCTGTCAAAATTGAAAGCTTTCAAGTTGATTGACCGAATGGGAAGAAAACCATGGAGTAGAAGAATAGTTTAGGAAGAATAAAAAGTCTCGTCTCAAACAAGTCCAAATGCAAGCTCTTTGAAAAAACAAATCAGCCAAATGCTACCAGCGTGCTCGACCATAGAGTGCTAAGCAACAAAGGTGTTGTGATGTCAAAACAGCTTCCAGTAGCTGCAGCTGGCTTTCTATCTGCCATTATTATCCAAATTTTGGCTCAAATCAAATATGGCGCGGAAAATCACATATCAGATCATATTTGGCACGCTGTTTTGACAACATCATCAAAAGATGCTGCACGACAATGTTGCCCAGTTTGGCCACCATGTTTCGGCGACGAAAAAATTAACAAAATTTCGATCAACTTTGTCGGGCAACAATGTTGCCAAGTTTGGCCAAGGCTTTATGCTTAGACTATGTGCTCGGCCCGCACTCCGCCACGCCTGGTGCTTGAACTAAAACCCCGCTTCTACTAGAGTGTTTTATCCGGATAAATTTTCATCCGAATAAAAATTTATGCGGATAGGCTCTCCGTCTACACGAGCGAATTTTATCCGTGTAGATATTTATCCGCTTTGCCGTACAAATATTTATCCTGCTACGAAAGCGAATAAATTTTTGTCCGGATAAAAAATTATCCGGCAAAGGGGAGTGTAAACAGTTTTATCCGGATAAATTTTTATATGCATACACAGTGAGGCTATTCTGTTTCATATTGAGACCATTTAAATATGATAACGAAACGGCGCAAGAGAAAAAATTGGCGCGCTTTTGTTAATATTTCATGTCATTTTCGCTGTTTCCTGAACTATCAAGGATGAAAGTTCACTTCAAAACATCACACTATCTCTGTTTGCATTTTAAGCTCTGTAGCTGCTGCAGCAAGGTTAACGCTCTGCTAGCTGTTCTATCTGAGAACGCAACTTGGAATCAATAGTTGACGATAGCAATTCACGGCTACAAAGAACAAGCCGTATTCTGAAAGCTTCAAGAAGAAATCGACGACCACGCCGATTCTGGGAAAGACCTTGGAGCAGTAAAGCAGTTTCCTTATCTGTCCATGTGAAGTTCTAACCAGCCTTTTTGCTACTTCCCATCGATATATTTTCCGATTTCTTTGGCCTTGTCGACTTTATGACAGAAATATGAACGTGTTCACTCTGACATCAATGAAAATTATTTTCGCGCGTTCTTAAATCAAGGGTTGTGCGCATGCCTAATTAAAAAACTCACCACTTAGTTTCACCGTGTAAACGGAGGGGCTAAACGAATAAAATTTTATCCGGTACAACGTAAACGGATAAAAATTTATCCGGATAAAACACTCTAGTGTAAACGGGGTCTAAGGCCCTCTTCACACGATACCGGTTCATTTCGTATCGGATCGCTTTTCATATCGTATAGGCCTTCTGTTCACACACGATGACGCTTGAATCCGATACGCCCCGTATCGTTTTTGCGGAGTCAAACCATTCCGCTGCTAATGTGGAATGGAATCATATCGGATCGGTGCTTATAGAGAGACGGAAACCCCTTCTTTCCAAGTGCCCATGGCAAAAGATGCAACCTCAGTATCATTGTGCCCAGCCACCACAAATAACCATTTTAAAAATTTTTTTCACAGAATCCTACCTATTCCTTATGCTTAGAGAGAGACGGAAAACTCTTCTATCCAAATGCCCATGGCAAATGATGCCACCTCGGAAGTTGTATCCAGTCACCACAAATAACCATGTTAAAAATTTACACACAGAATCCTACCGATTCCTTGTGCTTATAGAGAGACGGAAACCCCTTCTATCCAAGTGCCCATGGCAAAGAAATGCCACCTAGGGAGTTGTACCCAGCCACCACAAATAACCATGTTAAGAATTTATACACAGAATCCTACCGATTCCTTGTGCTTAGAAAGAGACGGAAACCCCTTCTATCCAAATGCCCATGGCAAATGATGCTACCTAGGAAGTTGTACCCAGCCATCACAAATAACCATCTTAAAATTTATACACAGAATCCTAGCGATTCCTTGTGCTTATAGAGAGACGGAAACCCCTTCTATCCAAGTGCCCATGGCAAACGATGCCACCTAGGGAGTTGTATCCAGCCACCACAAATAACCATGCTAAAAATTTATACTCAGAATACTACCGATTCCTTGTGCTTATAGAGAGACGGAAACCCCTTCTATCCAAATGCCCATGGCAAAGAAATGCCATCTAGGAAGTTGTACCCAGCCACCACAAATGACAATGTTAAAAAATTAAACACGTTTGTCGAGACGCAGCAATGAAGACTGAAAGCGGGTAATCTAAATATTGACCCAATTGATATTTTGATATATCTTTGAAAAGGTATTGAGAACACTAACTGAGCGGCAATTTCTTTCTAATGTACGATTTGATTCCCCTTTATCTAGTGGGCAAACTGTCGCTTTCTTTGCATCGTTTGGGAAACAAAAATTTCGAATGCTACAGTTTATTGCCGTATTTGTAATTTCATTTGCAGCCAAGGATACAAGCTTCGGGGGAATTTTATCTTCACCAGTAGATTTCTTGCCATCCAGGGATTTTAATAGTTTTGCAACTTCTTGACCGCCTATCTCTTGAAAAGTGAAAGTAGCCAGGACCTTTGCATACGATGAACACCATGTCATGCTTTAATCGCGTGATTTTTTGCTCATTGTAATAACGTGGGCCTCTGAATGGATGGGTATTTTTTTGGAAAGATAGGCCTTGCTTTATTCAAATGTTGATTTTTTCTATGTGCTCAAGCCTGAGGGTAGGATAGTGTTTCCATGATTTTTAGATTCGGGAAACATACTACTTTTGTGCTTTGATAAAATGGCGTAAGAGGTTGCTGAGACCCTCTGCTAAAAAATTCCTGAACGGGTACTCGAGCTCCCAAGACACCAAGTAGCTGGCGATCAAGTTTTAGGTGTATTCTTCATTTGCTGAATACCTTCTCTTCATCACAATCTATCTTTACCTTCTCGGATTTAATCTGGTGATGTAGAAACTGATTCCTTAACGTGCCTGTTCATTATACGACATTTTTTGTCTCATTCTGTAACCCAGGCTCTTAAGTTGCAAACCACCGATGCATTTGAGAGGCTTTTAATTCTATTTTCATGAAATTAAAGCACAGCTTTGATGTCTGCAGAGATTTGAAGGAAAATAACGTTTCTGTAAATCATTCAAGCAATTTAAATAGAAGTAAATCAGAGACTTATGAGAACTACTGAACTAGCAAGTGGATTCAAAGGAGTTTTTCTAAGATTACACTCTTTCACCAGCCGCCCGGTCACATTTTGGACTTAAACGTTCATTTTGCCATGTGAATCATCAAGTCGCAAACACGATGACTGTATCCAAATTCATTGTCATACCTTCAAAAGATAAAAAAATGGAATAAACCACTATTTTAAATAAATGAATGAAAATGACACATATTATAATCCGATGATGAAAGAAACTTCAATTTGATACTTGATAATCTCCTAATGGTTTTAGTTATAAGACGACAAATATATTTTACTACGTGCAGGTTTTGAGTCCATAGGGCGTTTCTGAATGACTCGACCAATTAGTTGTAGCCGGAAGTGTGAATATTGGACAAATCTGCTAAATACATTCCATCTAAATGATCTTATTCTTATTTAACACTGACTTTTTCCAATGGTGATTCAAAAATCAAAATGAAAGCATTTTCATAATATGGTCTTTGTACCATTAGCACTTTCTTCACACTAGCAAGAATTTATAATCTTATTAACTAAAGATTCTCGTTTTGGTTGAAAATAGTGTTGTCCTTTAAAACCTTCTCGAACATTCTAGCTTACGCTTACGCAAGTTTCGGTTGCTAAGGCAGTTAGTTTGGCTTTGAAAAGAATAACATTTTAGAACATAGCTAAGTAATAAAGCTAAGATCCTATTCAAGATCAATTCGGCATCTATACCTAAAAATTTATTCTCAGGAAACAAACATAAACGACTTGAAGTCGTAAAAATCTAGCTGAAACCTTTTTAATATTATATAGAGTCAGAGTGGCGTGCAGACCTGTTTATCTTTAATAACAACTAAAGGTTGATTTTCAAAACGCGAATTTCGCATCGCATTTGCTACGTACATATATTGATTTCCCTAAAACTCAACTTTAAAGTGCCCATTTTCACAACTGCACGCATGATGAATGTTCCTAGATTATTTTCTTACAAATCGAGAAAATTTACCATGCTTTGACTGGAAACTAGGTGAAGCGAAATATTTCGTTGCGAAAAAGTAGAACTCTTTCCTACTTTCTTGTGAATTCGCGGCGAAATCAAAAATCAAAACTGCGCATGCCTTGATACTTTCATCAGTGATGTCGCCATGGAAATCAGGCTTAAATTTCAATTTACAAAAAAACTTGAGACATATCATACAATACTGTTGTTGGAACCTCTATTTCATCAAGCTTACCCTCCCTATTCTTTCTGGAAATAAACTTAAATTTAAAATGTTTAGGGACAACTTTGAAATTTTGAATACATTTTATGCAATAGATTTTGGAAGACTTTTTAAAAGTCTTTGTCATTAAACAAGTACGGTAGCTATTGCCATGAAAACTTCATAAGACATAGTTGATTGTCGAAACCATTTACGTACGCCAAAAAATTTAAAAAAAACATCAACCATAAAAATTCTTAAGGTCTTGGGACGAAAACACAGGAGATTTTAAAAAACAAGAGCTAACTTACGAGTAGCGCTCGGAAATCACTTTCTGCACAAATAATCGCAAGCTAGAGTTGTCAAGTGATGACGTCACAAAAATCTTATTTGAAATTTTTTCCCATAACCTGAAGTAACATCATGAAATACCTCTAAATGTGCAAAATCAGTTAAAGGTATTCCGAATTGGCTGAAATATGACTAGACGAGCACAAGCTCTGGCCGCATCAAACCTCTGTAATTTGGTCTTAGTTCATAACTAATAAAATTTGAAATTCTAAAAATAGTTTTTATGACGTCACACTTGAGAACCCTATTGCATCAATTGAGGCTGTATAAAAAGATTCTCCGTACAAGAACAGTTAGAAACTTATCAAGGGTTGACAGAGCGAAAAAGTTTTACGAGGCCGAGAGATGAATGGTCTTTTCTGAAAGATCTGCGAATTAATAGGTTTGAATCCTTGCCAGACATTATATTGTCGTGTAAAAAGAAGCCAAATTTAGAGACCTAAGCAAAAACAAAGCTATCAAATTTTCTAAAAATGCTCTTAAAGAAAAAATGCTCTCTCACAGCAAAAATCAATCGACGAGGAGCTATTTTCTTTGGTGTTTCGCAGCTTCAAACAAAGCTTTACTAAATTCAATATCTTGATCAAATGGTCTTTATAAATTTCTTTGTTTTCTTCGTTCAGCCCGAAAAAACCGCTATTGTGTAAACAAAAGGAGTTCGTTTTCACACTGGTAACATTTTCTCTAGGCAAGCGGCACTGATTGGGCAACCTCAACAGTCCTGTCCTCGCGTTTCTGATTGGCTTATTTCGATCCACAACTGGGTATTTATATTTTCTAGCCTAGAGTTTTGGATCTATGCACTGTTTAAATCTCTAATTCTCACCAAAGTGAAACGAGACTGAGAACAATCCATTCCACAGTGGACGTTCTCATCGTCATTGCATACTTCTGCAAAGATTCCCTTTCATTGAACTTACCAGGAAACAAGTTTCACAAATGTGTCACTCAATGCAATGCCAGCCTTAGCATCAAATATTGAAGAAAAGGTACAGCCAACAAAGTCACTGGAAACTACTTCCTCATCTGTATAGCCCATGTATTTTCCAAGTTCCTTGCTTTCTGAGGCCTTCTTCACAACAGCTTTGATCTCTTCATACTTTGCCTGCAATAGGAAACATGAATAAAGTTGAAGAAAATTATATATAGCTGTATAGAACAACATGTAAACTGATGTATAGTAAAATGGAACTGACTTTAGGGTCTATTGCATAATTTAGCAATATCAAATTCTGATGACCTGTCTGTGTGACGAAGCCCTCAGTCAGGGTGGCAAAGTCCTCAGTCGGAGTGACAAAGTCCTCAGTCAGGGTGACAGTCTGGGTGACCTATTTCCACATATTTCAAAATATTTTATCTCTAAAAAGATGCAGAGAACACTAATATTTGGTGGTGCGTGTGCCTATTTTTGGCCATCAAAAAATGGATGGTAAAGAAGCTTAAAACACTCACTGGCTTTTTCAAACGGCAGGTTAAATCCACAACAGAAACATCTGGAACTGGAACACGGAAAGCCATTCCAGTCAATTTGCCATTTAAATCTGGAATAACTTTTCCAACAGCTTTGGCAGCACCAGTAGCTGCTGGGATGATGTTCTGAAAAGCTCCACGTCCATCACGCCATTTCTTTGAATAATAGAGAATGACAATTGCTCATTCATGCTCAACCAATTATTAAAACATTTTTATACTAGTATATTTTCTAGAAGGTTATCTAAACTTTCGGAAAATTAGTTAAATTTGTTATGGGTTGTAAAACTATTCATTACTTTTGCATTTTTAAAGGACAAGTGACACACTTTTCACCCTATCTTTTCTTTTCATTAACTTATAGATCATCTTTTAGAAGTAAGTTTTTCCTGGTTTAGAACAAAAAATTCTAATCAGGGGGCGCAGGGGACACTATTTTGCTTTTTATCACGTGACCCTATGACGTACATTGTGATAACTCGGAATTTTCCTGTAATTAATAGAAAGTTTACGAAACACGACGCAACAGGTCCAGACGAACTGAATTCGTTTAGAAGCGTGTTGTAAACGTTAATATTGCACTGTATACCAGTAGCAGCAATAACAAATTATCACAATCTACGTCACGGTGTCACGTGATTCATTTCCCGCCATAACTTGAAAAGGGTTTTTAAGTAGGAAAATGAAATCAGAAAGAAAAACTATTTCCACAACACTCTCATACAGCATTTTACTTTAAGTTAAAAGAAAAAAAAATTTGGCGCCAAAAGCGTGTCACTTGTCCTTTAATTTCCATTGCGTTAAAGTGCACTTCTGAATTCTTCATCTTAGGGATTATAATCATGATAAACAAACCAGTAGAAATCACATTCAAGGTTTTGAACGTTTACCACAAACAAAAGGCTTCTAACAGAGAACTATTTACTCAAAGTTCGTCAAGCACCTGATTTTCGTTACACACAAGGCCCGTTTATTGAAAGTAGGATAGGAAGAGGATAGGAAAAGGTGATAAACATTGTGAAAAATGCTGAATCCATTCTTAAACCTTTTGACTTGGACCATCCACCGTTTTTTGGGTTGCAGTTACCGCATGAATTGTACTCATCAAGCCTTCTTCAATTCCAAAGCTATCATTTATAATCTTTGCAAGTGGGGCTAAACAGTTCGTTGTGCATGAAGCATTGCTGAAATGACAATAAATAAAACTAGGACACACATTTACCGCCATTTACAACACAATTCATCTCCAATCTGAACTGATTTGGACAATGGTTTCTGTTGCTTTAATTTGATAAAAAAGGTGGCACCAACAGTATCAAAATTTATACATGTATCCCTGCAACTATGAAAGGAATACCTATTTGGACTAGAGTATCTATGTCAGCCATTTACTTTTGTCAATCTACAGAGCAAAAAAATTTGGGGCAAGGCCTTTCAGTGGGGCGCATCAACACCTGATCGCGCTAGAAGTCAACTGTGCACACAATATAGAGGTACATATGTTCAGCAAAGTAGTTATTAGTTAACGACAATTGGGTAAGGAGAGTTTAAATTATGGATAAAATAATTCACTATGATCATAAACTTCGAAAAAATTGCTGTAACAAGAAACGAAATTGAAATGAATACTGTATGACTCAAGATCTTGTTTTTTTCTTCGAATATCAATATTCCAAAATAATATTTTCTCTAACCTTACAACATGCATACTGCTCGAATCATATCTGTCCTCATTTACTCCCATAACAAACATAGGCGCATCTGCTGATGGTGCTGAGATTATAACTTTCTTTGCCCCTCCTTTCATGTGCAGGCTTGCCTTCTCAATTGTTGTAAATACACCAGTTGATTCAACGACAAATTCGGCACCTGATTCGGTCCATGGGATTTCAGCAGGGTCCCTTTTTCCATAAACAAATATTTCATTTCCATTTATCACCAACTTTCCATTTTCTGCCTTAACATTGCCTTTGTATCTATTGTGTGTAGAGTCAAACTTAAACATGTACACCTAAAATGTAAAAACATAAAATTTAATTGCTGAAAATGATTCTAAAGTAATACAATATTTGTCTAGATATCACAGAAGGAAGAATTTCATTGCTTACTGTAACCAAAGTCAATAGAAAAAACTCTGGTCTGAAAGCCAATTGCTCTATTATTTTCTTAACTAGAACTTGAAAGCACTTAAATTCTAATCACGTGAGTGACCCGAGTAAGGGGCAAGATGAAACATTCTCTCATCTCGCAATAGCAGATGCAGGCAGTTTCGTTAAGCCCAGTAATCAGTTGCACGGGCCAGAGAAAAAGATTTTCTGCGTTTCAAAATCTGTCTTCATGATAAGAAATGCTTACTTTCAAAAGCCATTTATCAAACCGATTGAAACTGGTTGAAACTGATTGATCTATTGCTTTTCTATGTATCAAATTTTCAACTAACGCTTCTCTAATATATTTCAGACAAAATTAAAACGTTGTCAAGATTGCAAGCAACCGACAGTAAGAAATATACTGAGGGTGATAAATGTATTTTAAGCTAATCTAAAGGGCGTGGTCGCAAAAATTTGACCCTCGTCTGTCCCTCTACACAATGTTTACAGTTTCCCCTTGTTTTTGTGCTTTTCTCAAAAAGCCCTTTGCGTTCCTTAGAAATTTCCGATAAAATAGAAACATAAATGCTATGGCGCTTGAATCCTTACAAACTGGATTCTGAAATGCTTGTCGGGGACTTGGCAGATTTTTCTCCAAGGCGAATCGACTTAGTTGGGACCCTTTGAATACTGCTTATTATTTTAAGACATTTGCTTACAACTTTGGAAAATCAGTTTATACACGTGGAGCTTTCTCGCTTTACACAATTCAGAATATAACGATTAGAGGAAATGTGAAGATGATAGACAGTTGTAGAATGGGGTCAGCCACAGAAAGTTAGATATGATGGTTATCGTCTTTGATTAGCCAACCATTGCCACGTAAAAAAGCCATAGTGTTTCCAAACGCATTTACAAAATAGGGCTTTTTTCCAGATTCTAAAGGGAAAAATTTTCCCCGCAAAACTTTTCCAGGGAGTAGACACCCGTACCCCCTTCTGTCGGACTCCTTCAATCTTCAAACCCTGAACTCCTTAACAAAATACTTGATTTTTTCATGAATCCTTCAAAAATATCTTCCAGAATTTTAATGGAGAACTGGCTCAAGTTTCCCTGGCTCTTTTCAAAACAGAAAAATAACTTTTTAAAAATTGCCTTTTTCAAACTCAGTTTCAAATTTTGTACCATAAAAAGATTGTTTGAAAATAATCTTTTTAAATTTAGTTTTATTCAAAAAGCATGGGAATTGCACTAATGTTGTTTTTTAGAAGAATCTCGTCGTTAAAACTTTTCGACTTTTGTTTCAGAGACTTGTCACATGAGCCCCTGCCTTTAGTTAGCTCCCTTGCAAACCTTCCTCACAAAACAATATAAAGTGGAAATGACTGGGGTGTGTCATAGGAGCTTCTGTTGTTTTTCGTGGACCGTCCTACGGCCAGTGGCCATGCGACAACCCAGCGTAAATGGTGAAATATGACCATGGTAAGATGGGGATATACCTACCTTTTGTTTCAGAAACTTGTCACATGAGCCCTTGCCTTTAGTTAGCTCCCTTGCAGAGTCCAGAAAAGTTGTTAACCTTCCTCAAGACAAAAACAACCCAGAAGGCAAACCTTCCTCACAAAACAATATAAAGTGGGAATGACTTGGGTGTGTCATAGGAGCTTCTGTTGTTTTTCGTGGACCGTCCTACGGACAGTGCGAGTGCGTCCCTTCTCTGAGCCTGCTGCTAGGAGCATCTTATAACAACTGTCACCTTAGTATGTCACTGTTAAAATTATGCTCCCAAGTCAGAAACATTCAACGACAATTCAATAAAATAGACTTCCAACTAAGGGTAAAGAATGTTTTTGGAAATTTAAAATAATAAATATTGAATTAATTGCTTCTTTTTTGCACATATTAAAACAAGTGCTCACAAGTATTCTTAAAGCCATGCCTATCATTGTTCTGTTTTGTAAAGAACAGACAATATTTGTCCAGCACATTTGTTCTTAAATCTTTTTACAATTATCCTTCCATGTTCTTGTTAAATTTTCCACATAATCCATACCCTCTTCACCCAGTCCATACCAAGTCTTTGTAATACGAGAAAAGGTCACATGTGGCATTTTGCACATCTTCAATTGCTTTTTGCATATGCAATAGCATGTGGTAGGTGATACAAACTGAAGGGCCCTTTTTGTCACTATTTATTCCTGTTATCATTAAATATAGATAAATGCTTTTGTGTTGTAAACCAAACCGAAAGTTGATGGAAAAAATGTTCTACAATCATGATGTTAAATTTAATTTGTTATTAAATTTTTAGGACGTAATTATTGAATTGCTAATTATAGAATTGCTGGGCAATCATTTGAAGGTATGTGAATTGAAAAAATTTTCAACTGTCTATTGACCATACTGTCCATAAAGTTATTGCCATACAAAGTCACTGAGATTCCTGTCATCCTTAAAGGCAGATCTCCGCATGATGATTTTTAAGAGGGCTGTTAGAAAATATCGAAACAGGTCATGTGCAGTAAGTAAAAGTGTAGAACTGAGTAGAACTGATTTTAGCTCCTCGTCAGACTTTTAATATGGCAATCACAGAATATGTGATGTCATTATTAAATCCTAGATAGGAATACTTTAGCAACTCGGAAACTGACACAACTAATTTTGTGATTTTGAATTATAAATGCTCAAGAACATGCTAAACATCTTCAAAATTTAAGGCTGTTCAGTTTTTGTGTACGAAGAATTGAGTACACTATGTAGTGGGTCGCGGGGAACGCATACCTATACCTGTAATATGTATATATATATACGCATTGTTGATATACTGTATATCAACATCTCCTGAAGAGTGAGTTACTCACGGAACAGGCTTGTAGAGATAACCCATGTAGTTTTACTTTCTTCAATCTATGATATATCACGCTCTACGTGCTAACGTATTGAGCACTGTGCTACGGAAGTATCAAAAGACAAATTTCTATATATATATACATACATAAAAAAGTCTACTCTTTTTTAGATATACGCCTTGACCTTCAAAACAATACTATTCAACCATATCGAAAACCAAATAACAATCCTGTCTACATCAACAAACATTCTAATCACCCGCCGACAGTATTAAAAGAACTACCTAAAGGCATCAACAAACGGATATCAGAATTATCATCAACTGAAGAAATTTATAGAAGAGAAATGACCGTATATGAAGAAGCTCTTAGAAAAAGTGGTTTTAACGACAATTTGAAATACATCCCCAAAGATACCGAGAAAAGGAAAAATGAAGATAAAAAGAAGCGCAAACGGAAAATTATTTGGTTTAATCCACCCTACTCGAGGAATGTCAAAACCAACGTGGGCAAAATCTTCTTAAAGCTTGTAAAGAAACATTTCGCTGATGATGAAAAACTGGCTAAAATTTTTAATAAAAACACAATCAAGGTTAGTTACAGCTGCATGAAAAATATAGGTTCCATAATATCCTCACACAACAAATCTGTTTTAAACCCAAAAAGCAAGGAAGAATATGGATGTAACTGCAAAAACAAAGACGACTGCCCATTAGGAAATGAATGTTTAACACCCAACCTCATATATGAAGCAACAGTTAGCAACGATAAAGATGATGAAAAGAAAAAATATATTGGCCTCACCGAAGGTACATTCAAACTACGATATGCTAACCAGAACAAAGATTTTAAACACGAAAGATATAAAAATAGTACCGAACTTTCAAAATATATTTGGAAATTGAAGGAACAAGGAAAGATACCAACCATTAAATGGAGAATTGTCAAGAGAATAAAAAGCACAGCTAAGCAACTTTTGTAAATTATGCCTGACAGAAAAATTTTATATAATTCAATCTTTAGGGGACAATAAAATACTTAATAATAGAACAGAATTTATAAGCCAATGTAGACACCAAAACAAACTTTTGATTAGCAATTTTCGATCTTAGAATGTAGTTGTTATGATTTATCACTCTGCACAATTAACTTCGTTTGATTGTGTTCGATTATTCGTTTTCACCGTTATATCTTGCTTGCCGTTAGCTTGTGTTCTTTTATACACCTGATGATTGTTTACACATGAAACTCAGAGTTGTGTCACAATAGTCTGTTTATTTTAGTCTATATATATATATATATATATATATATATATATATATATATATATATATATATATATATATATATATATATATATCCAGAAGATTGTTCGCTGTGATAGAAAATTTTGAAATGAGTGAGCTCAGGCCAGCTAGACGGCTAAGCTCGAAAACTCTTGCACAAGCATTAAAAACCTTTGTCGTTCCCGTAGTTGCTCGTTCTTATTCGATCGTTAGTCTGCGGGCTCTTTGGAACGTGCATCAAAGAGATGAAGGAAAGGCTGAAAGTCTCATCGCCTTGAAGCGAAGGCAGCTTGAAATGCTATTACAGCGAAACGACTCGATAATCGTCATATGGAGTTGCATAACTGGCATCGAAAAGAGGAAAAGCCGAGGAAAAACTGAAAGTGATCAATCCCATGAAGGGCAGCAATTGATGGGAACAGCGGATATTTTGGAAGAAACCCAAGAAACCGAACGGGACGATTGCGAAAACAGCCAAGCAAAACCAGATGTGGTTCCTTTGGACGTCAAACCTGGCATAAGCTTCTGGATAGTGGTTGACGTTCCAAGCTCAAATATCAAAACCATCGAAAATCAGATCCAACAACTGATTTTAACGTCCGGCCTTGACTTGGAATGCAAACCCATAAGAGCCAGGGCTTGTGAAGAAACAAATTCATACTATGCATCGACTCTTTGCACTGTCATCAAAGATCACAACCTGGGTTATGCAATGAATCTTGCAAGTAAAGGTATGCACATTTCACATTCGATCTCTATAATGTCTTTACAAAATGCCCAGCATCATTCATCTTTTCATCTAAGAGACGCTTTCATCTGTAAAATGCTTCACCTAAGAAAAAGCACCTTTGCATTTTCCAATGGTTCTGGTTGACTTTCATATCGTTTTGCTTTTCAGGCGCGTACGAATACACAAAGACCGTAATTCATGCACAAACTGGAATTTCGGTCGACAACGAAAAGATTCCAAAAAATGCCCAGTTCGGTACCAAAACAGTACGTGTGACAGTAACAGGAAGCTGTGGACAGGAATTTCGTACCGCTTTCCTTGCAGCATTGGACAAAATAAAGTACACAAAGTTTGATTATGACTTGGTCGATTTGCGAGAAGACAATGCGTCTATGACTTCGGCAAGTTCATCCGTCGGACTTTATTGCAAACCGAAGAGCAACATCTGTCGTGCAGTGGACATGATACGGCGCTCGATGGAAAAATTGACGATGAGGCTGCATAGAGGCTTCGTTTACAGAAAAGTAAACGAAGCAAAGTATACATTCGTCAAAGCGGGAACTGTGCATGAATTTGTGCACGCATTGCTACGAAATTCCGAAGTCGCTGACGTTGTCACGCCAAACCTGCAGGCAGTCATTGGCTTGCTATCCTTCAAAGGTTGCCAGATTGTCAGACAAATGAAAATTAACTACAACCTCATAGAGGTGAAACCATTTGGTGTGTGTTTTAACTTCGCTACCAAGACATTTCATACAGAGTCAATTGGGGAGGAGGAAATTGGAAATGTCTCTCCTCGCACGTATGTCAGCTACACATACAATGAAGAGATTGTGCCAGCCCCAAAAATCTTCATCGACAGCCTGCAAAACAGCTTTCCCGAGCACGATGTTTTACAACGATTCCTGCAAAAATGGTACCAACTTGCCTTGAAGGATTGCTTTCCACAAAAGGCCAAGAAGCTGTGTTGCGTCGGCGAGGCTGACTCTGGCAAGACAAGCTGGTTTGCGCCATACGAAGGTATAATATCAAGGGAAAAGTTAGCCTCGGTAACAAGAGACAGGCACTTTTCGGCCAGCATGCTCAGCGACGACACGGAGTGCTTGATTGTCGATGAATGGCCACCAGATGCGCTGAGTGCAGACGACGCGAAAAGGATCCTGCAAGGAGGATATGTTGCTCTACCACAGAAGCACAAAGAAGCTACGCATGTCGTTTACCGCTCTGGGGTTTACATTACATGAAACTCAATACCTTCGTTTACAGAAATCGATGACGCTGCTATTCAGACACGGTTGGCTGTTTTCAAAACAAGATCTTTGAAGGAAAGAAATCCTCAGGCAACAAACTACCTGAGGAAAAACTGCATGCAATGCTTCCATTGGTGCGCCAATGAATTACGCGACACTCCATTGTGGGAAGTCGAGGAAATTGAAAGAGCGGAGCAGCAACACGATGATGAGGGTGCCATTTTTAACGATTTCAATGAAGGGCAATCATCCAGGATGATTAACATTGAAGAAATAGAAAAACTTCAATTCTCGCAGAGCATTATAATTGCAAACGATGAAGCAACAGCCGAGCACCCTCAAGGAGCAGTGCCTACGGAAATTATTGACCAGGTCATCTTGGACGACGAAGATGAGAATCCGAACTGGGTGAGGGAGGAAAGTCGCTGTTTCGTCACTTTTGGGCCCATCAATGTATTTTCATACCACAAAGCTGTGTTTCTTTTGATCACTTCTAAACCAAACTGGGATTTATTGGATGCAACGGATGAAGACTTGGAAAGATTTCAAAGAAGACGACGACTTTCCTGGAAAAAGCCCGATTCCATGTATGATGCCTGGCTTCTCATCGAAGGAACGCCAAGACCAGAATTTGATATCAAATTGTTTTCGGAAACATTTCCTCGATGGGAAGAACTCTTGAGGGAAACGTACCGTGGTATCAGTCAGCTTTCCACGCCGATCAACGAATCGATTGATTGAAATAATGACAAGACTGCCAGTGACGACGAGAGCTTCTTTAAAACGCAAAAAACGCCAAAAAAGCGTCCACGAACTATGATTGTTCAAAGGCGAAGAAAACATCTGAAGTTATCAAGCGACGAAGAAGAATAAACCTTTGTTTTCAAATGCCTTTTGAGTTATATTAATTTTTATATCTTGTAGTTCATCATAAACTTGTAGTTTTATATATTTAAAAAAATGTTGTTGAGTTGAAAAGTTTTCTTCGATGACATCAAATCTTAATAAAGGGATGAATTACTACAATCATATAGAATATACGTAGTACAAAAATAAAAATCAATATGAACTAAAGACTTTTATCAAAATATTATCAAAAAATACTTTTGGCTACACATAAAGATTTTACTTTTTCGCCAAACCAAGGAGCGACAAGTAACTAAGATGAGTTCAAATGAGTTGGGATGAGCTAGAGTGAGCCAAAGTGATGTAATGTGACTAAACAGAGACCAGCCTCTTTCTTTGCTCAGCTTTGGCTCACTCCTACTCCCTGCAACTCATTGTAAATCATCGATGCTCCTAGTTGCTCAGCCCTTGCGAGAAAACTAAAGCTTTTATTACGTCATAATACTTTGAAGTCATCTAAAAATCATTATCATGATGTTTATCAAAAGTTTAAGAAAAGTCAATGGTAGCAGCAGCAACCACAGGCTGGGATCCAAGGTAATCTGAAAAAATCACCAACACCAAATAAATTCTATCAAAACTTTAGTTTCTCGCCAAACCAGGGAGCGACAAGCAACTAAGATGAGTTCAAATGAGTTGGGATGAGCTAGAGTGAGCCAAAGTGATGTAATGTGACGAAACAGAGACCAGCCTCTTTCTTTGCTCAGCTTTGGCTCACTCCTACTCCCTGCAACTCATTGTAAATCATCGATGCTCCTAGTTGCTCAGCCCTTGCGAGAAAACTAAAGCTTTTATTACGTCATAATACTTTGAAGTCATCTAAAAATCATTATCATGATGTTTATCAAAAGTTTAAGAAAAGTCAATGGTAGCAGCAGCAACCACAGGCTGGGATCCAAGGTAATCTGAAAAAATCACCAACACCAAATAAATTCTATCAAAACTTTAGTTTCTCGCCAAACCAGGGAGCGACAAGTAACTAAGATGAGTTCAAATGAGTTGGGATGAGCTAGAGTGAGCCAAAGTGATGTAATGTGACGAAACAGAGACCAGCCTCTTTCTTTGCTCAGCTTTGGCTCACTCCTACTCCCTGCAACTCATTGTAAATCATCGATGCTCCTAGTTGCTCAGCCCTTGCGAGAAAACTAAAGCTTTTATTACGTCATAATACTTTGAAGTCATCTAAAAATCATTATCATGATGTTTATCAAAAGTTTAAGAAAAGTCAATGGTAGCAGCAGCAACCACAGGCTGGGATCCAACGTAATCTGAAAAAATCACCAACACCAAATAAATTCTATCAAAACTTTAGTTTCTCGCCAAACCAGGGAGCGACAAGTAACTAAGATGAGTTCAAATGAGTTGGGATGAGCTAGAGTGAGCCAAAGTGATGTAATGTGACTAAACAGAGACCAGCCTCTTTCTTTGCTCAGCTTTGGCTCACTCCTACTCCCTGCAACTCATTGTAAATCATCGATGCTCCTAGTTGCTCAGCCCTTGCGAGAAAACTAAAGCTTTTATTACGTCATAATACTTTGAAGTCATCTAAAAATCATTATCATGATGTTTATCAAAAGTTTAAGAAAAGTCAATGGTAGCAGCAGCAACCACAGGCTGGGATCCAAGGTAATCTGAAAAAATCACCAACACCAAATAAATTCTATCAAAACTTTAGTTTCTCGCCAAACCAGGGAGCGACAAGCAACTAAGATGAGTTCAAATGAGTTGGGATGAGCTAGAGTGAGCCAAAGTGATGTAATGTGACGAAACAGAGACCAGCCTCTTTCTTTGCTCAGCTTTGGCTCACTCCTACTCCCTGCAACTCATTGTAAATCATCGATGCTCCTAGTTGCTCAGCCCTTGCGAGAAAACTAAAGCTTTTATTACGTCATAATACTTTGAAGTCATCTAAAAATCATTATCATGATGTTTATCAAAAGTTTAAGAAAAGTCAATGGTAGCAGCAGCAACCACAGGCTGGGATCCAAGGTAATCTGAAAAAATCACCAACACCAAATAAATTCTATCAAAACTTTAGTTTCTCGCCAAACCAGGGAGCGACAAGTAACTAAGATGAGTTCAAATGAGTTGGGATGAGCTAGAGTGAGCCAAAGTGATGTAATGTGACGAAACAGAGACCAGCCTCTTTCTTTGCTCAGCTTTGGCTCACTCCTACTCCCTGCAACTCATTGTAAATCATCGATGCTCCTAGTTGCTCAGCCCTTGCGAGAAAACTAAAGCTTTTATTACGTCATAACACTTTGAAGTCATCTAAAAATCATTATCATGATGTTTATCAAAAGTTTAAGAAAAGTCAATGGTAGCAGCAGCAACCACAGGCTGGGATCCAAGGTAATCTGAAAAAATCACCAACACCAAATAAATTCTATCAAAACTTTAGTTTCTCGCCAAACCAGGGAGCGACAAGTAACTAAGATGAGTTCAAATGAGTTGGGATGAGCTAGAGTGAGCCAAAGTGATGTAATGTGACGAAACAGAGACCAGCCTCTTTCTTTGCTCAGCTTTGGCTCACTCCTACTCCCTGCAACTCATTGTAAATCATCGATGCTCCTAGTTGCTCAGCCCTTGCGAGAAAACTTAAGTGTCTTTTGACGAAATCAAACGAGGTCAATCTCATTTTGGTGTAAAACAGATACTTTTTGATAATTAAATATAACAATTCAGTTAAGTTAGATATAAGAAAAATATAACATATATAACAATAATTTAATTAAATATAACAACAATAATTCAATTAAGAAAAAAATTATTTCCAACCAATTTTTTTCTTTATTTCCAACCAATCTTTAACACAAGAAACAGAAAGGTTATTACAATACTGACAAGGTCATTATTTAAGTCACTTTTTAGCGAGCAGTTCTGCTCTTTTTTTTAGAGAATCAGGGGTCCGTTTGCTATTGAAATTAAATCTAGGATCCTTAAGCATAGCCGTCCACTTTCCAAATCCATAAACTTTCAAACTTTTTTTTAGAAAAAAGTCTTCCTCTGGAGTAAATGGCACCCTTCTACTGACGACTGGCTTTGCTTTCAACCTGTCAGCATTGCAATCTGGGGGCGAGTAAGCTCTACACGATTCGTTACCCGCTTCGTCGAGATTGACGCAAATTGTTTCTTTCCGATTTCTTCCTGGCGTTATTTGCTGGTGCTGTTCGGTTTTTTCCAAGCAGCAGTCTTGATCAGACGAATCTTTGTTGTCTAGAATGATTCTTTTTAAACTTCTATCAACTTCTTTGTTCTGCAACTTTTTCATCGCCGATTTGGCGTTTACTGCAATTTCGCGTGAATTGCGCTTTTGATAGTAAGTTTTCGCAACTTGAGAACTGTGTTTTTGGTCTCGGCTCACGACTTCTTGCTCTTCAGCAGAAAGTTTACGCGAGCTCTCCGTCTCAACAATCTGACGATATCTGGTCGGATGAACGTATTTCCCGATTGCCTGAAAAACGAGTTCTGACATCAGGTTACTTAACTGTTTAAACTGTGTTCCATTTCTTGTGACTAGTACATATTCGCACTGAGGGTTCAACAGAGGCCTAACATGGCAAATATAGTCGTCAAGGAGTCGTGTGCTCGTTTCATCAAGTATCAATGAATCAAAGGTGTACTGTTGTGCAGTTTTAAACTCAGTCTGGTCCACAAACCCATTATTCTCCCTCGACTTTTCAAACATTGATACTGTTAGGAATTGATACGTCATTGGGCGTGATCCTTTCACTCTTGTAAACATATACACAGCTACAAATCGAGTGGCAAATGTAAGGTCCGCAGGTGTAACGGCAGTCAAAGGATAGCCTTTACAATTTGTCAACACATCTTTGTAGCGTGGAAGATGGTACGGTATAACTCTCTCCATTTCTTCCATCGTCGCCCACTGATTACAGCCAGAAAGGACTTCGATCGACAGGTTTTTTGACCATTCGCTGATTTTCCTTTTAGCCAGTGCTTTTTTTCCTCGGTTTATGTAAACTTCAGAAACCGCCAAATTGCCAAGCACTGTTGCCGATAATCCACTGGATTTACGAAAGTCGATCAAATCTGTGATTGCTTGTAAATACCCAAATTGAGCTGAGCTGCCTAGGCCCCATTCTTTTCCGATATGCTCGATAAAACTGCATATAAGTCCTGCGGATCCTATGCTGTAGTCTACATGCTGTTCTGTGAGATTGTCTTCGTCATCTTCGCTGCAAAATTTCAAGAATTTCATTACGCGTGTAGCATTTTGTGTTGCCTGTGCTGCTGACAGTCCCCCGCCACAAACAGCACAAAGCCAATCGACATACTGCTTTCCAACCCCTTCAGAAATTGAGAAATGTGGCCTTTTAGTTGTATCTGCACGTCTTCTGGCACTTTCGATGTGTTTGTGACTTCTTTGGGTACTCTGTTCAGCCGACTTTTCAATAACTTTATCACTCGGCTTCACATCGAAAAAATAATACCATCTGTGCTTGGTGTCTATGTGTTTTCGGCAACCTCTTTTGCTGAAAAATGTACGATTCTCGCAAAATTCTATCGGACAGCGAAAGGTTTTATCCTTCGTTTCACGGAGTATGACAACACGTTTCTTACTGTGTGCCCCCTCGACCTTTGACCAATCCATTCGCACATTTTGGTATTTCTCTTTTCGAGACAAAATCGAGCATTTCAACCCTTTTTATTGACAACTTAGAAACAATTGCACACAGATTCTTTTCATGGAAAGAGTTAAATTTTCTCAATGGTATTGTTAGATATGCATGAGTTTAAAGCGTATGATAAAGCGCAATTTTATACTTGAACGAGATCCATTGTAAAAACGCATACAGCACTTGTATTCAGAATGTCCCCAGTAGAAACACAGGGAATCTAGAATAGCCAATTAGGTCACTTTTCGAGGAACGCCACACTCATTGGAAACTATGTGATCACAAGAGGACATAGAAACCCCCAACAAATCACAGTGATCAAGGAACGTGGCATCCCTCGAATATGTTCATTGGATAAAGAAAACAGTGCACATTGTAAATATTAGTCACCAGAGACATCTGAGTTCGCTTGGTGCAAGGACCATAGCATTGTTCTTCTTCCCCTGAAAATTTCTGTCTAAAGGACGGGGGCAGACTTTATACAAATACTGTAATACTCAGAAGTATACTTGCATATATAAAAAAATGTCTATACAATTTATTGAAATTTTCCTATATAAACGTAAGCGTGAGCAACCCTCTCTCTCAGTGAATCATATATTGCATTAGAGATATATATATATATATATATATATATATATATATATATATATATATAATCATAAGGCAAATGCTGACAGGAGGAAAATTCTTTCCACAAGGGTGCTGCCCAATTGTATTGAACTACTCTTGGTCGGAATCGAACTCCAGTTTGCTGCGTCGAAAACCCCCGCTCATTTCACTGAGCCAAACGGCCCAATATATATATATATATATATATATATATATATATATATATATATATATATATATATATATATTAATCAAGTTAGAAATAGTATATATATATATATATATATATATATATATATATATATATATATATATATATATATATATATATAATAAAATAGAATATATACTAGAAATGAGACATGTTCTCTGTTACTCCGAGTTTCGTGCTTACGCACTCATCAGACAGACTATAATGAAGAATATTCCTGCTACCGCGGTATAAATATACAAAAGGTGTGATAAAGTTGGACAAAAGAAATTTTATTTAATACAGGTTAATTAGTTAGGTGGAGTTCTATTGTTCATGAGATAAAACTTGTTTTCGTGTCGGCATTTGGAGATTAATTCGGATCGTTTGTTTAGAAGGGTGTTGTTATTTGCTTTGATGATGTATAGTTTTTCTGTTAAGCATAGGTCACACCTTTTTGTAATGTTGTTGTATGGTTTGGCTGAGGTGATGATGGTCCATTGTATGTCATAATCCTTGTTTTTGTCTTTAAGTTCCCAGATGTATTTTGATAGTTCGGTACTGTTGGCGTATTTTCGGTTGCGGAATGAGAGTTTGTGTTGTGTAAATCGTTGTTTGAAGGTTCCTTCTGTTAGGCCAATGTAGTTTTTGCTGACAGTGTCTTCGGTTGTGGTGATATGTGCGTTGTAGATGGTGCTGGAAGAGAGGCAGTTGTTGTCTAGTGGGCATTGGTCTTTTTTTCGGCAGTTGCATGTTTTCTCGTTGGTAGTGGTGGGATTGGTGTTGATAATTTTCTTGTTGTGTTTGTTGATGATAGTTTGCATATTATCCATACAGCTGTAGCTGACTTTAACGTTGTTCTTGTTGAAGATCTGATGGAATTTGTGATTCTTGGGGAAGTGTATATGTATGAGCTTGAGGAAAGTTCTGCCGATGTTAGTTTGTACATTCTTGCTGTATGGTGGGTTGTACCAGATTATGTTGCGCTGTCTGTTTATGTTGCGCTGTCTAACGAAGACCTAGATGCATTTGAGTCTGATTTACTCAACATGATCAAGCACATCCAATTCAGGAAAACACACGACCAATTTCAAGACCAGCTACGCGAAGACATCAAAAAGATCAACGCCTCCACGAAAGCCTTCATCCCCGCTGACAAAACAACCAACTACTACAAACTGGATAGTGAACTACATGACAAACTACTAACTAACAGCATAACCACAACCTACAAGAAAGCAAACGACAGCGCCATCCACACAATAAACAACGAAGCACGGAACATCGCCACTGAACTCAACATCCAAGACCGAACAGAATGTATGGCAGAACGACAAGCATTCATAACTCTAAAAGACCATAAAGAAAACTTCCAGAACAACCCCACCTGCAGACTAATCAACCCCGCAAAAAGTGAAATAGGCCGTATCAGCAAACAGATCCTTGACAGAATCAACACGACCATCAGAAACCAAACTACCCTAAACCAATGGAAAAACACTTCGTCTGTAATCAACTGGTTCAACAGCATACCAAACAAGCATCAACATACATTTGTTATCTTCGACATTGAAAACTTTTACCCCTCAATAACCGAAAAACTCCTTACAGACTCTATCTCCTTCGCCAAGAAATACTGCAAAATCACCGAAAAGGATACCAACATCATAATGCATCCCGCAAATCACTCCTATTCAGCAAAGGAAATACATGGACGAAAAAAGACAGCCACATGTTCGATGTGACTATGGGGAGCTTTGACGGCGCGGAAATTTGTGAACTGGTTGGTCTTTTCATCCTCAATAAGCTGGGTGCAAAATACGGAAAAGACAACATAGGTCTATACAGAGACGACGGACTCGCTATCTTTAAGAACACCCCTGGTCCACAAGCAGAGAGAATCAGGAAGGACATTACAAAACTTTTCAAGACTCACGGCCTCAACATCACCATAAAGACCAACCTAAAAATTGTGAACTACCTCGACGTAACACTAAACCTAACAAATCAATCGTATTGTCCATACAGAAAGCCCAACGACCAGCCACTATACATCAATACAAAGTCCAACCATCCCCCCAACATCATAAAGCACTTACCTGGAGCAATCAACCGTAGAATAACTGACATATCATGCAACGAAAGTGAATTCAACAAAGCCAAGCCCATCTACGAAAACGCCCTAAAAGCCAGTGGATACCCCGACACCCTAAATACAACGACCACACATCACCCACACGTAAAAGAAGAAACAGACAGCGCAACATAATCTGGTACAACCCACCATACAGCAAGAATGTACAAACTAACATCGGCAGAACTTTCCTCAAGCTCATACATATACACTTCCCCAAGAATCACAAATTCCATCAGATCTTCAACAAGAACAACGTTAAAGTCAGCTACAGCTGTATGGATAATATGCAAACTATCATCAACAAACACAACAAGAAAATTATCAACACCAAACCCACCACTACCAACGAGAAAACATGCAACTGCCGAAAAAAAGACCAATGCCCACTAGACAACAACTGCCTCTCTTCCAGCATCATCTACAACGCACATATCACCACAACCGAAGACACTGTCAGCAAAAACTACATTGGCCTAACAGAAGGAACCTTCAAACAACGATTTACACAACACAAACTCTCATTCCGCAACCGAAAATACGCCAACAGTACCGAACTATCAAAATACATCTGGGAACTTAAAGACAAAAACAAGGATTATGACATACAATGGACCATCATCACCTCAGCCAAACCATACAACAACATTACAAAAAGGTGTGACCTATGCTTAACAGAAAAACTATACATCATCAAAGCAAATAACAACACCCTTCTAAACAAACGATCCGAATTAATCTCCAAATGCGACACGAAAACAAGTTTTATCTCATGAACAATAGAACTCCACCTAACTAATTAACCTGTATTAAATAAAATTTCTTTTGTCTAACTTTATCACACCTTTTGTATATTTATACCGCGGTAACAGGAATATTCTTCATTATAGTCTGTCTGATGAGTGCGTAAGCACGAAACTCGGAGTAACGGAGAACATGTCTCATTTCTAGTATATATTCTATTTTATTATATCTATTGCTCTGTGCTTTTGCACATCGAGCACTGTTCACGTCAGAATAGACAACGCAATCTGGAATATATATATATATATATATATATATATATATATATATATTAATCTCGTTAATCGAGTTGTTTTTTTACTGATCATCTATTTAAATTTTTTAAAAAACATTACAGTCTAGAGCTTTTGAATACATATATATTTAGTTTGCTTAGAATTATATATATCCGTGTGTGTGTTGGGGTTTTGTGTGAGGGGGGTTTTGTATGAGGGGGGTTTTGTATGAGGGGGGTTTTGTGTGTTGGGCATGGCGTTAGTTGGTTCTTTGCTAATTTGCTTCTCGGCTTGGGGGTGGGGGTTTGCGGGTGACTGGCTTGGCGTGTCGGGGGCCGGCGGCACACTAGGTGGGCGTGCCGTGGGTGGCGGTCCACTGGCTCGGCGTGCCGGGGGCCGGCGGTCCACCGCTTTGGCGGGCTCTCCAAGAAGGAAAAAAGTTTCGGGTATAGGGGCTTGCAAGAACCCGCCTTGGCAGTTTCTCCAAGAAAAGCTAGTCTTCCTTCCATAAAAGGCAAAAAATATCAATAACTATAAATAAGGACGTAGTTCAATAGTTTAATTTATTGAGATGTATTTGGGCAAGGATCAAATGTTCTATTGTATATGGTGAAGTGTATCGTATTTGGAAGTGAGGATTTTCTTGTAATTAAAATAATATCTATATTTGAGACGATATTTGGTTTGATCAAGTAAGCAAAGAATAACTAGGCAGTTTAAGCATGGGCGACGATAACCATAACGATAACGATAGGAGGCTTTATTACCTTAATGCGCAGGCGTCAGTGGAGATTCCCCTTCCGTTATCGTTCTCACTCATGGTTCTAGTACGATAGAAATCTGATGTATCGTTCTGTGACAACGATAGGATTCGGTGACGGATTTTGCTGAGTTTTATGAGGAATTTCAACTGGAAATAGCTTCATCAGCCACTTCATTATCAAGCCTCAAATCATGCGGGTGAGTTTTTTGTTTCTCTTGTTTGTTTAAAGCGATTCATAATTTTATTTTCATGATGGAATTGGGCCTGCCTATATTGTAAAGATTCACATAGGCTGCAGCGATGAAATTCAATAAAAATTCTGCAAATTCGGTAACAAAGATTGAGAACTTAAACTTTTTTATTACTCTAATATTAAACAAATTCTTTAAAATTTGTGTCAAGCGACCAAGGTCGTTATTTTCTGAGGGTTTCGACCTTAAACTACCAAGGTTGAGAACAAGATTGTTCGTGTTTTGGCTGGAACGTGTATTCACCATCTCTCAAATTTTTTCAAGGTTTTAGTGGACATTTCAAATGACTGTCATTTGCCCAAGATGAGATGAGCTTTAATGCGAGATGACCTAACAGCAAAATTTTGGTAGACGAGGGCTGGAAGAAGGAAGGCTGTGCAGAAAAGGAGGAAGAAACGCTCTTGTTAACTTTGTAGTATTTTGTATATAATAACTCTACGTTGGAAATAAATTCATTCATTTAAATTGAAAATCTATTTTCTCAAATCGGAACTTTTTCGGTATCAGTTATCTCATAGTGCAAATATGGAGTATGAAACTTTCAGAATAAATTTAGGCCTTTTTGTAATTCCAACAGAAGAGGAAGATCTTCGTCATTGATAACATCAAAGCTGTGTGTGACAGCAAGAACTTAATTAACATTTTTACGGTCATATTTTATTTAGCTAAATAATTTTTAACATTTGTGGGGCATTCAAAACTAGACTTCCGTGCCAAACAAGGAAGTGTGTCATGCGGTAGAGCTGCAGTCCCCTACGGGTGTCCATGCTTAATGTACTTATACCACAACGATAACGGAAACGATGACAGTAGACTCTATCGTTATCGGTATCGTTATCGTCGCCTGTGCTTAAACTCTCTACTATCTTTTTCGCAACAAACAACTACATTTCGCGGCACAGCGTTTCTGCCCTCAGATGCTGTAGGTGAAAGGTTCGAAGATCGTCGCATCAGTTAATATTGAAAGCTTTATAACGGTTTCCATTCCATAAAGCAACTCAAGTATAAAGTATAACTATCCATGGGTGTAGCGGATGCTATGAAACTACCTACAAAGCATCAAAAGAGTACCGGCATTCTTCGTACACAGCGACAGGATACCTATGTTTAACCTGGGAAGGGCCTGGTTTTTTTCGATTAAGTGCCAATAAGAAATCTTGAAATCATAAACGTTTAGTTTTGTTTTTACCTTCATACCAAAGAAATATCAAAGGTAATCAACGGGGCAACTATTTTTTCCTGATCCTTTAATAATTTTAAAGAGATGAAGGTTTCTGAACAACCTGAACCGTTTCTTCCATTCAGCATATTTCACCTGAAATTCAGGTCCTGAAATTTCCTATTGAAATATCTTTGGGAGGAGGGGTGTGACACCCTCACAACCCCCAGTCACGATGTCCCTGTTTGGTGTGTGATATACTCTACCCAGGGTGTGACATACGCATGCCCAGGCCTGAAAGGCATCTGATGAAGCTTACCAGACCTAGCAAGTCACACGCATTTTGCGGGAGACACACTTCGGCGCTTTTTCATGCTCAAAGGCATCAAATCTGAATTCCCAGCAATTGGCAACAAACTTCTTGGTTTATTTAAATTTTTCAATTTTACTCCAATAGCAAGATCCCTCTTTCCTTACAAGGCATGTTTGCACAATAAAAGGGACTAAATTATTATACGACTAGATAACAGCCAATCCGTACAGGTTAAGTGATGTTAAACTTATTGACAAGCCTACACAAATAGTAGGTTAGCTTTTTTGCGACTATGACACATTGTGAATTGATTGAAAATGTAAAAGAGGAGCATAATATACAGGGATGCTGGAGAAGGGGGGTGCAGGGGGTCAACTGCCCCTGTTGCCTTTTAATAGGAGGAGCAAGAGGGGCCAGAGTGCCCTTTTCATCAAGTGCCCTTGAAACCAGCCATTTGCACTTATCAGAGAGATTAATATGAAATTCTGATTGTAGTTTCATGGTGACATTTCTCAAAACTGGTAATATAATTCCTTGTGCCAAAATTTAGCCAATTTTCAGAAGATCAAACTTAAACGGTGGTTACAAAGGAATTAGTAGTAGCTGAGAAATTTGTTTCAAATGCCTTTTTACCCAAGCTTGCCCCTTGCCCTTTGGTCATTCCAACATCCCTGATAATATACCACCTTAAGTTAGTGTTTCAAGTAAGCAGATTACAATTGGAGTGGTCAGAGCGGAATAACTTTTTCTCAAGAATGACATTTGGGGTTGCAGTTACACTACGATGCTTTGCTTGCTTGTACACCTGCATTCCTTTCTCTGCATACCTGGTCCACAGAGCTTCGCACTTTTGCATTTGCACAGCACAAGTGCACCAGATTAAATTATTTAATGATTATGTACTGTTATAAATTCTATCTCAATAAAAACTTAATATAATGGCGAAAAATCCCCCACCCGCTTCTGTGGGGTCCCTGCTCAAAAAAGGCGTTTCCGAAGAACCATAGGGCATGGTTAAAAAAATGTTTTCTGGGGCTCTGCACCTCAATCCTACTTCTGGTTGTGTAGCAGTCCAGGATTCGTTCTGGACCATTCTCCCTTCCTTTTAAAATATCACTCAGCAAAACTCAAACTTGACAGGTCTGGCTTACAGGGAAACATCAAACAGGCTTTGAAGCTAGGAATTATCAAATGAACTTCTATACAATAATAGAAAATGGAAACCTAGGAGAAAACCCACAGCGAAGGTTATAATATCTTTTGCTTTCATTTTTTGCCTTAATCAGACCCATTTTAACCATAGATATTAATCACAAGGCAAAAGCTGACAAAAATGTTCGAAATCAAAATATATACATATTATCTAAAAACTTACTCACCATATAATCCAAGTCAATAAATGGGTCATTAATGGCCACAACCTGTAGTTCAGGTTTTTCTAGTGCTGCTCTGCAAACCAAACGCCCAATGCGACCAAATCTAAGGTTCATGATGAAAAAAAGTGTTATTAAATACAAAATTTACATGCAATTGCAATCATCATTTTCTGCAATCATCAAAATGGTCCTCTTTAGAATAAAGACAAAAATAGCAACAATATATAATCCAACAAATCAAAACATTAGAAGACTGTGTAAGACTCCTACCATAAAAATCAGCAACGATTGTCATACAATTGCAGAAATATTTACAAGTGTTTCAGCACTGCATTAACTTTTCTTACAACACAGCAACATATAACCAAAAAAATGAAAAATCTGCCTTGCATTAATGGTTACCTAGCTTCCTTCTACAACAATGCAACTAGAGTGCTTTTAAAATGTATTCATTACAAATGAGGATCATGATATCATTTAACTGATGACTTTGAAGACAATCTTCAAGCAACTATATGTCCTTCCATCATTTGCTTCTGATATCTATTTAACACTTGATTTGTTGTTGATGCAACAGTAACAATCGTGAGTGTACTCCAAAGCAGTGAGTAAAATCTTCAGTGTCAAAGCACGTAGTCATTTATGAAACTTGTTAGATATTTTTCTCAGGTAAAAAACGACTTAATCTTTCAGCTAAATAAAATCAAAAATGACATTGCTAAGCTATTTTCTCATTGTATGGCAGACATTAGCTTCCTATATCCAAAAAATGGAGGGTTTGTCATTTCTTCACAATGAGCCATAACTGATTTTAAATGGTTTTAATACAGCAGGTGAGCAAAAAGTATTGCACCACTTTGCTAAGAAGTGATGGGTACAAGGCTGTAACTTCAAAATTCAAATCATTTCAGGCCTGGCCATTTGGGGAAGACCATAGATCTTGTTCCCCTTCAGGCTCTCCTCAAAGACCAGAGGGGAGCTACAGATTGTTCTCTCAAATTGCTCTTGAAAGCAAGTTACTCTCCTTGAATTCAATTTTTCATTTGTTTCTATTCTTATCTATCTACAAATGGTGAACCTGGAAATTTCTAGGAATGCTGTTTACTGCTCCTCTGTTAAATGTCTTATGGCCAGGGCCAAATGTTTGAGGCAATTAGGCACCAGTTTGATGTTCAAAATCACTCAAACATTAATTGGCAACATTTCAAACTATCAAAAGTGTGATGTTTAATGTGACAGTATTGAATCTTAGGAGGGGCATATTTAAGCAACAATGACAGGGGGCAGGGTGTTAGACATTCATTTTGGTGCCGCACCCTTCAGGCCACTGGAAAATGATGGAAACATCCATTTTTAAAATTTTGTTTTTTAATTTTAAGTTAAAGATGTTAAGAAGCAGTGGTGTAGTCAGGGTTGAAAGTTTTGTGGGGCAAAGAGAAGAAAAGTTCTGCCATCCAGACCCCTAAGAATTTGGAAAAAACACCTATTTTGTAAATGCGTTAGGAAAAGCAATGACATTTTTACATGACAATTTCTTTTAATACAATGTCATGTGTAGTGTTTTGTGGCTGACTATATTTTACAACTGTCTATTTCCTTCACAATTCCACTAACATTTATATATATCCTGAATTGTGTAAGGTTAGGAAGCACTACATGTAAAAAGTGATTTCAAAGTTGTAATCAAATTTCTAAAAATGATTAACAGTATTCAAAAGTTTTAAACCAAGTTCGTTCTCCTTGGAGCAAAATCCACGACAAGCATTTCAGAATCAAGTTTTTTAAGAGTTGGATTTTTCTATTTTTTTAGTTTCTATTTTATCAGGAATGGCTCAAAAGCGTGAAGGACTTTTCTATACAAACCTGAAACTGCTATAGAAACGAGAGGAAATATATGCTACTGATAACTTAAACAGTAAGTAGTACCGATAAGTAAATAAATAAAAGTGAAATCTTAGCATTACTTTGTTACTACTGTCTACCAACAAATGATTTTTAATGAATAAAACAAAACTTACCGAAGGACACAGAAATATTGGGCACCCCCTACACCCCCCATGCTAAATCCATCCCTGTTTAAAAGACTTACTTAATTAAAAAAAACTTCTTTTGCAGCAGGTCAGGTCTTTCTATTCAATAAAGTGACAAAATATTTTAGAAAGCAATTTACAACATCATTTCTTCAAACAATGTGTTATGAAATGGTCTCCAAAATTTGGTCTGCTGCTGTACAAAAACATAAGACAAAAACTTTCAACAAATTATTTACAGTCAGAAAAAATGACAATTTTTGGAATCCAAGTACAAAACAGGTATTTCAGAGTTCATGTCAACCAAATCTTACAAGCATGAGCAAAGAAAAAATTTTTATCGCAAATATTTTATCCCTATTCCTATCATCAAAGCTAAATTCTCGTGTTATCATAATAGTTGATATTTTTGCTACCCTACCTTGATAAATTTCCCATTATTTTCACTGAATCATCTACCTTGAAACGCTTCTTTAAATTGCTTTAGCTATTTCACTTTTAGGTAGAAAAAATAATTTGGAGTTTTTTCAGATATGATACAATGCTTTTGATCACTAGTTGTACCGTACTTTTCCTACATTTCCCAATAAAAAACCTATCAATCTTGCTACCTACCCATTGATACCAACTTTGATCACCATGGCTTCAGTTTATTTCAACTACAAAAAAATAGTACCCTCAATTATTCATGAAGACAGAAAACTCTTTGTTTAAATAACATAAAAGATAAAGAACTTTTGGCAAACAATGAAAAGATTGCAAAAAGAAGAGCAGAGCAGAGGAAGCAAGTTGGCATCCAATTTAAAATATCATTTGGTTGGGTAGCTCTTTTTCAAAAGCAAGACAGTTCTTTGACAAGCTGAATTGGGAGCTTATACCAACAAGGTCTTGGTCCGTCCACTTGATGTTACCACAACTTTTGATTTCTATGCTGGGAATTAGAGAGGAAGCATCCCCCTCAATCTCAATTAAAGTATGGTTGTGTCAGTAACTTGAACTACAGACACACAGCTCATGCTCACATTGCACAATCTTTTTTGCATCAGTGCCAATTTTAGCTACACAAATCCCTTACAGTTTTCAGAATGAAGTTTAAAGTAGTGGTAACTAAAACACACGAGTACATAAGATGCATTTTGTACTGTTTGTTTGGAAATGGAAAAACAATAGCCTAAATTTTATAATTTTTCGGTAATTAAAAGGGACAATTAAATAGAAATAAAATGGATATTTGAATAAAAATGCCAGAGAACTGTATTTAAAATTTTATTCAAAAAATAAACCTGAAAAAATTACTCCAGAGCTCAAGAAGAACAAAAACTCATTGAAAGAGAAAGAATTAAAAAATTATAAAAATAGGAAAATATTTTTAGGGTCAATTAGCAGTTCACTAGCTTTGTTTATTAGACAGATTCTGAATCTCCTGTTTTCTCAGTTCCACAATAGGCTATTTTAAATGCTAAACGATAAATTTTGCAATGAAGCTGTCAAATATGAAAACAGGAAATTGGGAACCAAAGTGCGTTTATGTTCCCAAAATCTCATCTCTTTGTCATTTAGCTGCTTTCAACTGCCATAATCTGTTTTCACATCCTAAAACATAATCATTATGTCACTGTCATTGTTGCTGTCTTTATAAATTATTTCCATTTTTGCTGCATATTCTAAACATCCAGTTCCAAGACAAACATCAAAAGAATGTATCACAAATTTTCTCTTTGTTGTATCAACTTTTAATTAAAATTCATGGGAGAAAAGCTGGACTGTTTGACCACTATATTGGGTCATTTGATATTGTCATTTTCCATGTTGAATGAAATTTAATTGAGTTTACAAATGTTGGTTGCCAAATCCAAATTTGAAATCATCTGAAATGTTGGATTGTTTGACAACCTCAGCCAACATTGTTGGCTCTGCCCACACATGAGCACCAAAATTCAATCATTGCATCACTGTTGAACTACCAAGTTCGTTTCACTCATTTAAACATTCAAGTTTGCTTACAATAAATTTCACATTAATTACGGACAATATAATTAAAGATAAAAAATTATATGAGCAAGAAGAGGCATCAAGTCCAGCATACAGTGGCAATAAGGAGCCTGTAGCACAGAGGAGGTACAATAAAGTGCAGGGGAGGAAGGGAATTTCACCAAAAGCTTTTATTGGAGATTCTTGTAGATTGTGATGACAGTGAAAATATCTGAAATGCTGGGATTCATTCTATACAGCTACCAATACATCTTTTTTATTGATACTTTATGTTCTAGTTAAGTCTAGATATGGCCCTACACTCCCCTCACAAAAGTATTGCATCACCTTGTTCAAAATGGCGGCACTTTTTGTCAATATTTTTACAACACAAAACATTTGAATGCATGAATTGGGTGAAATAGGCATATTTTATAGCAAATTTTGGCAGGAAAAGTTTGCAAATTTTGCTGACGCCATAGAATACCTAGTTAGAAATGTAAATTTTACGCAAAAACTTTATTGTTTGTAAAAATGTAGACTACGCCTAATAGAGAAAATTTGTCAAATGAGATGCGAGTCCCTATCAAATTTTTACAGGGAAGTGATCTTTAGTTTAAGAAAAATTGTTGACCATGTTAGATGCAGCCACACAACAGCTTCAATAAATCAAAAAAAAATTCTTTTCTTGAGAGTGCTTCAATAGTAATAAACCTAGAAGTGGATGAACAAAAAAATTGATGTTAGAGGGGTAGCGATTTTGTCTGTTTTATTTCACCATGTTTACACCAAGGGACAGTAAAAGACACGAAACTTGACGCTGAGCAATGTTTTGCAGCTCAAAATTCTTCCAAGCCAAAAATAATGAGTGTCTTACACAAATATAAAATAAAAATTCACCTGCGTAAAAGGAAACCATTTTTACAACGATTTATTTCCGAACAAGAAGA
This sequence comes from Rhopilema esculentum, assembly GCF_057945365.1. Lineage (NCBI taxonomy): Eukaryota > Metazoa > Cnidaria > Scyphozoa > Rhizostomeae > Rhizostomatidae > Rhopilema > Rhopilema esculentum. Next base: position 292,070 of record NW_028300847.1, read on the forward strand.
ACTCAAGTTTTTCCATGTTAAAAGACGTTTTGAAACTGTTATTTTAAAAAAATGGTCTAAAAAGATTTAAGTTTTGATTTGTGGTTTTTTCACTTCTGACACACTCCCCATCGCCACTTAAAAACAATCAATTTCACACAATTTGCACCATTTTCCCTCCTTGAAGGTGGCACAATACTTTTGTGAGAGGAGTGTACACAGCTGTTTTGTCCTGTGGTTTTCTATAATAGCTTTAAATAAAGAAAAATTAACCCCAAATCAGTAATCAAAAGATTATAATACTATCAAGAAATGGTAAGAAACAGAGGTGCTATGGAGAGGACTTGGTGGGCTAACATGATGAAATTCAAATAAATTTTTTTAAGGGATGTAGCCCTCCCTTAACATGCAAAAACATGTTTGGTACAGCAAATTCTGTGCTAAACATGTTAAGGACGAGATGCCCCTAAAAAAATTCTTTGAATTCAGCAAACCTTTATTATTCAAAAATGTTGCATGAATAAGCAGTTTTGTATCCAACAACAGAGAATCTGCGCAAATGCAAGTACTCTAAAGGATCTAATAAGGATCAAATTCTCTTCATACTAAATACAAAATTGTTTAACTCTTGACAACACTACATTCAAAATCGTTTAACTGTTCATAAATCTAAGTAGGGCAGTACTTTTGTATGAAAATATAAAATGCAGGGCCAAAATACCATCGCCCTGATGAGAATCAACTAATTAATTTTGTATGGTCTTATGCAGTCAAAAAACTACTGGACGTGTATGACACGGATTTCTTGGATTGTCTTCAGCTTCACGACTGCTCCTGAACTTGTTTCTACACCGGGAAAATTAGCCTGGATATTTTTCATGGCCAGGATTTATTCAAGGACATGTAGTTGCATTAAAAATCTGCTGCATATTGTAAGAAACTAGGAGAAAGAGCTTGCAGCATATATTAACAATAAATTAACAGAAAAAATCATCAAGCAATAAACTGCAGCGGAAAAGGCTGCTTGGACACTTGGTTATTACCAAACGGGCTACATAGAATGCTGGTGCTGCTACTTACTAGGTCTTTTTCTTTACCTGGTTAGGACTGTTTATGGTAAAAAAATTCACTACAACATATTATGAGAATCTTCATTGAAAGGCCACTAGATGAAAATATTATGGATCTACCGATCTATATATTTATAGTTACAAAATAAAAGAGCTGGCTGTGGATATAATCATCCCTTTAAAAAATTTAACACTTTTGGAAACGCTCCCTTTTTAGTTGAAACTTGATTGAAATCTGTTCTTTCACTGTCAAAACGAGAATATCCATATTGTCCTAAAACGACAACTGTTGGCAAACTTCTGTAGGTAGAGAGCCCGCATGTGTTTGCGTGCATGTCGTCTACACTTACTGAAGTATTATTTCGTTGACGGCTACAGCACAATTCAAAATCGTGAAAATAATGCAACATTTACCTCACTTTATTGCACCGACTTCAATATATCAACCTTTTCTGGAATCGGAGGGAAACAAGAAGGGGCGAGCCTATTCTTGGCCAACACTTTTTAGAACCGAAGGTAAAAGATAGAACAGAGAGCTTGAACCCTATTGGTAAATTACGAAGATCCCCTTTGTTTATCTGGTCCGTGTTTGTGTTACTATTAAGCGCATGCGCTTGAAACTTCTTTGGACATGACCCTTGCCACGTTCCAGGGGATACTTGACGTCATAAAAATATATTATGAAAATTTGTCCATTTCGATCTTTTTTTTTAATTCATTAAAAGAATAAGTGAACAATGTCTTATGTGCAAAATCAGGTAAATGTCTTGCCTGAAATTATTTGATTGAGTTATGACCACGGCTGTCGCTAGAGATATCAAGGTACAGGGTTAATTTTCCGGTTGGTAGGCGTGGCTTTCGGGCGTGGCGTATTATTATTAAAAAACCTTTTTTAACAGGCTCAATTTCCTCCACGTAGACCAGACTTTTCTTTATCAGCTAGATATATTGAATTGTGATGGTAAATGGGGATTTTCTGCTGTTTTGGGGGTAAATTGGGGGTTAAATCAGGAGAAGTTCCTGCTTATCCTCTGCGAAGGAAGGCAGTGGCTGGAAAGACGTTTTAACCAAATAAATCTGGTCTAAAAAGTTGAATATGAAGGATAATTTATGTTTTGGTGAAGTACCTTTAAAGTTGTAAAATGAGCTTCAATTAGTCACGTAAGTTTAAATAACCCCTATTGTTATACTACACTTTAACTACTGTTGGATAACGGAAACCCTTCAACGCCATTACGTCATTTGCTTCAATTGACAATTATGTAATTATATTTATAGACGATGTTTTGTTTATTGCGTGGGTCGCTAGACGACATTATTTTACCTTATATGGACTTTTCTATTTTCGTCGTATGTATCTGTTAGTTTATATAAATGCTTGAGAAAAAGTTAGAGAGAGTTAGAAAATTGTCGAGACGAAGAACAGGAACCGAAGAGCCGAGCTCGACGAAGAACTGAGTAGCTAAGAAGTAGCATATAGTTTTGTTGATTTTTATATATAGAAGTTGTGTTTACGAAAGAATTTAGTTGTTCTTGCTGGAAACCTGCCGACACTATTTGCCATCTTCCGCTGACTGCAGCCGAGTAAAAGATCGTAAGTTGTGTTAAACTTTCTCTTTACTGCCCACTCGTTTAAACGTTGTTGATTAGAACTCACGCGTTAGATCACATTTGAAGTGTGATTTAACATATTGGTGCCCCGTGTGAGGAAGCTAAGAAGACAGTTGAAAAGAAACATTTCGATTCCAGTTATTTATCGTTATATTATTCCAATTTGGAGAGCGAGAGACCTGTACAGTGTTGTGTCTGAGGAGAACAATAAAAAGTTAAGATTACGTCATCTGACTTTTGCAGACCGTTGGAATTTTAAGAATTTCATTGCTCTTTTAATTTATTTAACTTTTAATATCACTCGGATCATTGAATATATTGTAATTCTAAACTATGGCTGAATTCGAAGCAACCGTCAATGATCTTCAAACGCGATTAACTGCTGTTCAGGCTGCTATCGAGGGCAATTCTCAAGCAAGTATGTTCAAACCTAGACCCTTTACAGGAGCACTAAGTGAAGATGTAAATGAATGGCTCGCAAAATTCGAACGTTTTGCAAGGTTTTACAGTTGGGGAAATGCTAAAAAACTTGGTGCCATGGTGCTTTTATTTGAGGGTTCTGCGCTATCTTGGTTTCAAACTCTCCCCGACGAAACAGCCAACAGCTTTAGTGATTTAGCAGAAGCGCTTAGGGCTCGTTTTGGAACCACGAACATTGATTTCATTCTAAGGCAGGAACTTTATGCTAGAAAACAAGGCCCCCTGGAACCCTTGGCTAATTATACTGAGAATATATAGGAACGCTTTTATGTGACAAGAATTGCAATGGTTCCTATCATATCTTGTGACTTTCCATCGTTGGTGTTCGCTTCGACGAATCTTATTTAACGTGCAGAGAACACGGAGCCAGTGAGAGAGGCAGTGTATTGCTGTATAACTCTGATCTGAACTGAACTTGACTGACTGACTGAATTACATACAAATTAACATACTTATATACAAAATAAATGTGCTGAGTAATGATGTGTTGTGATGATGTAATGATGATGCAATGGAGAAGGAAAGATCTAGACTTAGGAAGAAATCAGCATGACATAGATGTGTGAACGTGTGTACAATGGTGAAGGGAATGTCATGTGCTAGGTGATGTTGTGAATGACCTAGGTGGATGTCATGGTGATGGCATGATGTAGGAATATGGCCTAATTTACAATATTAAAATCACTACAATAGCTCCCCCCTTAGAATGCAAGCGGTTGTGAAGCATTCGATACGCAAGGGAAAAGAACTAGGAATAAATTTTAATATTGTAAAATCGATGAATTAAAAATATGAGTGAATTGCGATAAAATATTAATTGTTCGAAATTTAAATGTCCAACCGTTATAAATCGATGAGAGTTCAAGACGTGGCCGGTGTTTTCTTCTGTTCGTGATTTGGGAGATTTGTGCGAAGTTTTTACGTTGGATGACCAGGAACCAGTTTGTTGAGGAGTTATTGAGCGTTGATGTTGCGTGGAGGCACTGCGGTGAGTCGAGTGCTGCGATGCGTTGAGGCAACTACGGTGAGTCGAGTGCTGCGATGTGTTTGAGGGCACTACGGTGAGTCGAGTGCTGCGATGCGTTGAGTGCACTACGGTGAGTCGAGTGCTGCGATGCGTTGAGGGCACTACGGTGAGTCGAGTGCTTGTTGCTTGTGTTGAAGAGCACTACGGTGAGTCGAGTGCTGCGATGCGTTGAGGGCACTACGGTGAGTCGAGTGCTTGTTGCTTGTGTTGAAGAGCACTACGGTGAGTCGAGTGCTGATGATTGTCGATAAATCCAAATGAGTTGGGTTGTGTGTGTGAAGCTGAGTTGATATTGACGAATCCTTGTTGATGAAAAACTTGATGTGTCTGATGCCATCGAAGAGTTGATGTTGTAGTTGAAGTAGAATTGACCAACGATGGGTTTGCGTGTCACGTCGTGGTCACCATTATAGGAACGCTATTATGTGACAAGAATTGCAATGGTTCCAATCATATCTTGTGACTTTCCATCATTGGTGTTCGCTTCGACGAATCTTATTTAACGTGCAGAGAACACGGAGCCAGTGAGAGAGGCAGTGTATTGCTGTATAACTCTGATCTGAACTGAACTTGACTGACTGACTGAATTACATACAAATTAACATACTTATATACAAAATAAATGTGCTGAGTAATGATGTGTTGTGATGATGTAATGATGATGCAATGGAGAAGGAAAGATCTAGACATAGGAAGAAATCAGCATGACATAGATGTGTGAACGTGTGTACAATGGTGAAGGGAATGTCATGTGCTAGGTGATGTTGTGAATGACCTAGGTGGATGTCATGGTGATGGCATGATGTAGGAATATGGCCTAATTTACAATATTAAAATCACTACAGATATAGTTAAACGTTGCCAACGCCTTTCCCTCAACGATAACGAGCTAATGAATTTATTCATAAATGGACTAAGTTCAGAATTGAAATCTCACGTAGTCCTAAACCAACCCACGACCTTTGCAGAGGCTGAAAAGCTAGCTCGTCTTAGAGATGCTGTATCGAAAACATCAGGGGTTAATGCTGTAGCTGCCTCCGGTCAAACGGCCCAGGAACATCGCATTAAGGAATTAGAGGGTCAGGTCCACCTGCTCCTGTCTTTGGCGTCTAACAAGAATTCTCCCAACCCGCCACCGTTGAATGCCATTACCGGTGATATTTCACACAATTTGTGTTAGTGCGAATAGCCCTTGGTCGTTGTAGTTTAAGCTATTTTTATCTAGCCTCGTTTTTACATTGCATTGTTTTCTTTACGCCTCTTAGTATACGTTTTATTAGCCCATATTTGGTATTTCCGTTTTTGCGTGTTCTTGCTTTTCCTCGTTTACTTCCGGTAGCTATAAAGGACTTGCACCCCACGTTTTGGGTGGTTATTTACTCGCCTTGCATTGCGCTGTGTTGGGGGCAGGAAGCTGTTGTGAAGAAGAATTTGGCGAAACTCAAGATGGCCTCATGCGCGATCCAATAGGAGCTTCATTGAACATGAAACAGACGAAAGAATTAGCGTTGAAGACCTCTACTGCCCTAATATTCTCAGATCCCTGCCGGCAGAAAGCAAGCATTTCACCTCCAGAACAGTTAAACATCAAGCCTTCCCTCAATGGTATTGCCACAAAAGAAATTTCAGAAAACCATGCTACCTTTAGTGGATTTGAATCCCGTGCTCCTCTTTGTTGGGCGGGCTATGGTGATACAATGAAAGAATCACCTGACGAACACAACGTTTCTCAGCAGTTGATTGACATCCAAGATCCCGTGGAAAACGCTGTGACAATGGAACATGCCCCTCCGAGGAGGTCAGACAATACCTATATGACGAGAAATCCATTGATGGGATATATTGCAACCCCGCAACAGGCATTTGATATCAACGCTCCTACATGGCAACCCTGTGGAAACCCTGTTTTTAAGGAAAGTGATGCACTGGAGGTCAAAAATCAGAGACAACAAAAGGAAGTTGCAAAGGTCCATTCGAAAAATGGTAGCCTATCTGGAACTGATGAAGGAATAAATTATTTGGAGGCAATGAAGGCCCTAGCAACTGCTGCATTGCTACCAAGGGCAGAGCTGATGCACTTTGACGGTAACCCCTTGAATTATTTTTTGTTTATGACTTCTTTTGAAAACAACGTTGAAAAAAGTACTCAAGATTTCAGCAAGAGATTACAACTCCTGATACAGTTCTGCACTGGAAAGGCAAAGAAGGCAATTCAGAGCTGCGTTCTTCTGCACCCTCATGAAGGGTATTTTCAGGCGAAGAAAATTCTTTCAGAACGATTTGGTGATGCATACAAGGTTTCAAGAACATGGCTGACTAAAATCATGGATGGTGCACAAATCAGGCCTGGTGATGGTGAAGCATTGCAGGATCTTGCTGACGACTTAGAAAGTTGTGAAATTACACTTCAAGCGGCAGGACGACTTAATCAGCTGAACAACGAAGACAGTTTGCTTAAAATTTTGAAGCGATGCCCGGTGTATGTAAGATCTCGTTGGCAGTCACGTGTTCAAGAGTTAAGAGCACAAGGAATGGACCCGAGTGTCAAAGACATCAGGAAGCTCATCAGATTGGCAGCAAGTGAAAAATGTGATCCAGTCTATGGCAATTTGATGGATGGGGAAAATAAAGAATTAAGAGATAGAAAAAGAGCAAACAACCGAACAGGAGCAATGAAGACCAATTTCAGCATACAAACAGGTGCAGCAAAGGGAAACAGTGATGGCTTAAAATGTTACTTTTGTGACAGAAACCATAGACTGGAGTCATGTGACGCTTTCAAGTTGGAAGATGGTGAGAAACAATTTAAATTTATTAGACAAAGGAAACTTTGCGACAATTGTTTATCTAGCTTTCATTTTTCTGCTGGTTGCAAAAGACGAAAGGGATGCACAGTGCTGAATTGTGACATCAAACGGAAACATCTTGCTTCGATACATAATGAAGTTAAAAAATTTGAGATAAGTCGATGCAGTGCACAAGCTATCTCAGATCAACATGGGGAATCAAAAAGGCAAAATCAATTCAGTGGCCTGACAAGTAACAATGGTGGTTGCAGCTCTGGTCAAGGACTGCCAATTGTGCCGCTCAAGGTTAAGTGTCGAGGCATGAACAAAATAGTCACGACGTACGCTCTGTTAGACAGTGGATCTACCGCTTCATTTTGCAGCGATGATCTCTTGAAAGAATTAGGTATAGAGGGTAAAACGTGCCAAATTCAACTGGCAACTATTGACGGCGTACATGATGAATGTCAAACTGCTATGGTGACCCTAGAAGTTGCGAACTTTGAAGAGGATATCTGTATTCAGATTGACAATGTTTTCTCAACAAAGAGTCTGAATATACCAAGAACAGCGATTGCTAAGCAAAAGGATGTAGATTTGTGGCCACACCTCAATGGAGTCATAATGCCAGAAGTAATAGCTGATGCAAATGTCAACCTTTTAATTGGAGTAGACACTCCTGAGGCTTTGGAACCTAGCGCAATTAGAAACAGTGAAGGTGGTGGACCCTTTGCCGTGAAGACTAAATTCGGTTGGACCTTGAACGGACCACTTGGCAGAGATAATGCTACAGGTAAACGTTGCTTTTTCTCTAAATCGAATGCTTGTGATGAACAACTTCAACAGCAACTTTTGCAGTATTTTAACCGGGAATTTGACCAGGTGACAAGTGACAACAAGAGAGGTTTATCAGTACAAGACAAACAAGCCTTGAAGATCTTAGAAGATTCCTTGCAGTTTGTTAATGGTCACTATCAA